>NW_003546849.1:0-15185 GCF_000090795.2 Amphimedon queenslandica
ATTTAATGGAAGGACTACAATGAGCTCTCTCTAGTCATAACATATTTCATTCATTAAGAGCAGCATAAACATCTATACCTTCTACACTAAGCATGTACATGTACATATACATGTACAAAGTTACACCAAATGAGAACATTGATCTATGGAATGAATGCATTGCTAGATGTAGTCTTGATGTGCGTGAGTTTTTAAAGGAAGTCTCCAGGCTTGTACTGAGAGGGTTTGTAATAGCGGGTAGTGCAGTAGGCGGAGGTGCTGTCGGTACTGTCATCGGAGGAGTCATTGGGTCTATAGTACCTATTGTAGGTACTGCAATAGGAGCTGGCATTGGAGCTGGCGTGGGGGGCGGTTTAGGAGCTACTGCTACTGGGGGAGTGTCTGCTTTCTTGGTTATACTGAGCGAGAGACTTAAGAGAAAGAAATATAATAGTAACTGAACTGTGTTTAGTAATTAATGCTGTGTAGTTTATTTATAGATTATGTTATGTTTATTCAAGTTTATGTATGATATTTATAGTCTGTAGTCTGATTGGTCAGTTAGTATTATTCATGGCTAGGGAACTGTAGCAGGTGCTGGTATTGGAACTGCAATAGGAGCTGCAGTGTGGGTGGAGTATTGGGGGGTGGTACTTCTGCTGTTGGGGTTGCTGTGAACACAGTGTTGTAGGGATAATGATAACTTAATAAAATGATAAACTAATTATATTAGTTGTAGTTCTTTTATAGTGTCATGTAAATGCTTCATTAGCATTATTGCTAACAAATATATATTAAACACATTTGAAGGTTTGAAAATTAAACAAAGCTATTATTATAAAAAGTTCAAAGAACATCAGCATCCTTATATTATTCAATGGTAATCTGAAAGGGAAAAAGTATTACCCGATGAATGACAATACAAAGAAGACAGCTCACAGTAGTAATAATACTGTAGGTCACGTGTGATATATTTGTGGCTTATTTTTGTGATTTTTCCCCATACTTGGCAATTACCATAGCAACCAGATGTGATTTTAATTGAAAACTGCATAATAATTATTTTAAGCAAAGCACCCTGCTGCAGTTTTTCAGTTGTTTATTTGTTGTTGCTAACCCTTGGTCTCTTTGAAGCTGCTTTAAAGCTAGGTTCACATTTGACAAAATGGTCAAAAGTGCGTGGGAAATTTGACCTTTTGACGCAAAAACGTTTTGAAGTTGACGCAAAATTGGTCAAATTTCAATTTTGCGTTCATTTGCGTTGCGTTTTGTGTTGAGTGTAAACCAGGCTTAACCAGTTCTTTTCAGCCACCCATTCCAGTTTTGTTTACATATTATTGCTGTATACTAGTCAAGTGCAGTAATAATTGTTAAATTGTAATACTATTTACATGTACATTGTACATGTATTTTACATGCTTGCATATTTTTTTATTTTTGTCCTTTTACTTTTAGCTTATGAAGAAGTTTGTAGCTTGAGGCCGCAAATTGAAGGGGCACAGTTCAAAGTTCAATTGGTATTAATCTCTAGTGTTTTCTTTTATATTAATTTATTAATTTTTATTGTATGTACATTTTAGCTACGAGAGACTCATGAAAGTGAACAAGAGAAAGCTTATCATTTGAAGGCTCAAGTTATTGAGGTAATACAAGTTACAAGTTTGACGCTGATAAGTGATTAATACATACATCACATTGTTCATATACAGTACATGTTTATTTTGTATCATTGGAATATCTTGTGATTTCGTTTATAAAATGTACTTTTTATAGGAAGGGCAACATGGTATGGTCCACCATCCTGAGTATGTCAAACAAGGTTTAGTGATGATATTGGATAAGAGAAGAGGGATAGCAGGTATGTTGCAATCTTTACACTTTATTATTTATTGTGCATGTATCTTTTACTGTGTACTTGTATTTAATGTGTATTACATGTATATTTTACTCTACATGTATAATTGTTTTACATATATTTTTGATGACATTAAGCATCAACCTTATAGGGTTGGTTTATAATTTAAGCAGATCAGTTTGTGATATTGAAAATGCAGTTCAAAGCTGCTTGATTTTGTGATGCATGTATGTGTACTTTGTACATTCACCTTTGTTGACAACAACCAAGCCCCAACTGGTATACAACTGTGTGTTTACAATGAGTACATGTATATACATGTAGTTACTAGCTATTATATCTGCCTCCAATTATTAGTCTTGCTTATACATGTATATATATGTACATGTACTAGATATGCATGTATTGGCAGTAGCTCTGTTTGCATCAAATTTTCTATTCATTGCTTTATGCAGACATTTGTTAATGTTTATTAAATTAATTACCGTATAGCCCTTTATTTTGGCGGCGCTTTATTTTGGCGATTTTGCTGTAAAATTCTAATTGGTGGTTTTTAATTTGGCAATTTTTGTGTACACGTGCATTACTGAGAATGCGCATTAATGATTGGTGGGTTTAATATTGGTGATTCTGCTTGCAAACCGCCAATTGCCAAATTAAAGCGCTATACGGTATTGTTTTTGTTGTTATTATTTTTGTTATTTATAGGCCATCACTGGCAGAAATACTTTTGTCAGTTTCGCAAAGAAGAGAAAAGAAAAATGGTGAAATTTTTGTGTAATCAGAAAAGCCCAGCGGTAGGAAGAATATACTTAATTGTGATGTTAATGCATTTAATGTGAATTTTTGCAGTCCAGTGTGCTTTTATTTATATTCTTTAATATTTGCTAACTATAATTTGTAATTTAGCTTTGCAAAATATTGTACAGATTTAATTTAATTTTTTGATTTATTTGTCACCTTTAACAATATTATTATGTACTTTTATGATTTTTTTCCTATTTATTAGACACCAACAGATGAATGGATGGAAGTGAAGGATTGTGTTCGTACTAAAGCTGAAGAGATTGAGAGAAGATTTTGCTTTGAGTTGAAGTGCAGGTACATGTACATTCATGTCACACACATACACATGTAGGTGTAGGAAAGGGGGGGGGGCTAAGGGGGCTGAAGCCCCCCCCCCAACTATTCAGCAGGAGGAGCTTAGCCCCCCTAACTTTTGGTGGATGAACAATAAGAAATACCATCACATGGCTTTATTTCAAACTTCATGTACTTAAATGGGCATAATGTAGCAATAAAAAATGGCAGGAATTAGGCATGCAGTAGCTGTCAAGAGCACATACCGGTATGACAGTACATATTTACATGTTTTTATGTTCAGCCCCCTTCAGCCCCCCCAACTTTCGAATCATTCCTACACCTATGGTTACACACATTGTGATATGTACTGCAGTTGGTACAAGTACCATTCATGTTAATGTGCAATGTACTTGTATAACTTTTTTGTTTCAATATAGCTAGATAAAATTAATTTTGAAGCATGCACAACTGTACATGTACAGTATGGGCTGTATTTTTTATGAATCATATGAATTTTTGTGCTTCTGTTGCGTTGCGTGTAATTGTTGATTTTTATTGTGTTTTATATTTTTAGTTTGAAGGGAGCAGAATATAAGATAATCCTTCAAGGGATTGGTCAAGAGGACAGAACATCATGGCTCCAAGTGATGGAAGGAAGAGAGCCAGTGAGTACATGTACATGTATACTTCATATCAGTTGCTGCATAGATGGGATACAATATTTTGTCAGAGTTTGAGTCCCTTTAAAAAGTTTAATTTTAAGTTTAATTTGCTTTAATTTCCTAAAAATTTTGTTCTCTTTACATGGATGGATTGTCTGTATACTGCATGTACTTTCTGGAACAAAATTACTCTCAACAAAATATACCCACGCTCTGTAGTACATTTACATGTATTTGTTTGTAAATTTATGTATGTAATGCATGCTGTCATTGACTTTTATGCATGTACATGTATAATGGATTAATAGTGCATTAGTTTGTACAAATGTTATATTTATAATTATTTTATAGGTTTATTCATCTTTAAGAGCACTAGAAAGTAAGTGAAATATTTTAGTTTTACATTTAATTATTTTTTAATTATTATTAGCTGGAAGGATCAATCCTGTTGGATACAAATTTGTTGAGAAGTGCATTAACACAATTGAGGAAAGAGGCAAGTTTGTAGCCCATGGTTTTTTTTCAAAAAATGGTTCCAAAATCACCCCAAATTTTTATTACATTTTCTGATACATATTGATGTCCTTATGCTGTGTAGAAAGTTTAAGGTAATTCCGACTTCAATTTTTTGAGTTATGGCCATTTTAAGAAAACGTCAAAATTCTGAAAAATACCCAAGGCTATAGCCCATGGTTTTTTTCAAAAAATGGCTCCAAAATTACCCCAAATTTTTATTACATTTTCTGATGCATATTGATATCCTTATTCTGTGTAGAAAGTTTGAGGTGATTACGACTTCAATTTTTTGAGTTACGGCCATTTTAAGGAAATGTCAAAATTCTAAAAAATACCCAAGGCTATAGCCCATGGTTTTTTCCAAAAATTGGCTCCGAAATCACCCCAAATTTTTATTACATTTTCTGATACATATTAATGCCCTTATACTGTGTAGAAAGTTTGAGGTGATTCAGACTTCAATTTTTCGAGTTATGACCATTTTAAGAAAACGTCAAAATTCTGACAAATACCCAAGGCTATGGTTTTTTTCCAAAAAATGGCTCCAAAATCACCCCCAAATTTTTATTACATTTTCTGATACATATTGATGTCCTTATACTGTGTAGAAAGTTTGAGGTGATTCCGACTTCACTTTTTCGAGTTACGGCCATTTTAAGAAAATGTCAAAATTCTGAAAAATACCCAAGGCTATAAGCCCATGGTTTTTTTTTCAAAAAATGGCTCTGAAATCATTCCAAATTTTTATTACATTTTCTGATACATATTGATGTCCTTATACTGTGTAGAAAGTTTGAGGTGATTCCGACTTAAATTTTTCAAGTTACGGCCATTTTAAAAAAATGCCAAAATTCTGAAAAATACCCAAGACTATAGCCCATGGTTTTTCCAAAAAATGGCTCTGAAATCACGCCAAATTTTTATTACATTTTCTAATACATATTGATGTCCTTATACTGTGTAGAAAGTTTGAAGTAATTCTGACTTCAATTTTTCGATTTTAAGAAAACGTCGAAATTTTGAAAAATACCCAAGGCTATAGCCCATGGTTTTTTCCAAAAAATGGCTCCGAAATCACCCCAAATTTTTATTACATTTTCTGATACACATTGATGTCCTTGTGCTGTGTAGAAAGTTTGAGCTGATTCTGACAAGTATTTTTCGAGTTATATGCATTTTTAAAAACAGGCCAATTAAAAAAAAAAAAGCAAAAGCGAAAGCAAAATGGCATCGAAATCACCCCAATTTTTATTGCATTTTCTGATAAGGTATTTGCATGATGTTTGTAAATGATTTAATAATTATTATGTATAACCTGTCGTCCTAAGCTTGTTCCAACATTTTTACATAAAGCAAACATATACATGTACATGTACATAAAGTATTCATGACATGTACATGTACATGCATGTACACTTATTGTGCCACTGTGTAGGATTGGAAGAGGAAGGCCTGTACAGGAGACCTGGAGTTCTGGCAAAAGCTAACAAACTAATGAAAGAAGTGTCAGGTAAAGAGTACATTAAAATAAAATTAGTGATGAATTTCCTTTTTGTATTTTTTGTTCTATAGATAGTAATGCAGTTGAAAACATGGACTTCTCTGATGAAATTGAATGGGACACTAAAACACTGGCCAGCTCAGTGAAAGCATACTTTGCGTAAGCAGCATACTAAACATGTACATGTACACATTATTATAAATTAAATTATATGTACAATGTACATGTGTACATGTAATATGTAATATACAGGGACTTTGGCCCAATTTTCAAGTAACTTTTAAAATTTGTAAATAACCTAGTTTTGATCAGAATCAGCTCAAACTTGCTGCAAAACATAAAACAGAAAAATTATAAAAATAAAAATTCTCGCCCTTTTCATTTTTGGTGAAATTTGGAGGTTGTTTATAAATTTTTCAATTTGTACTGCCGTTTGTCCACAAAATTTAAACTATTATTATTATTATTATCATTTGAATTTTATTCTTATAGGAAGTACCTGGGTGAACCAGTACTAACTTTTGAGCGCCACTACAATTTCATCAATGCAGCCAGTAAGTTAGACTGATGTCTTATTAATAGTGTCATTGTATTTTAATGAAAATTTGTGAATAAAGAACTTGTGCTATTTTCACGGTGCACATGATGTACGTGTACATCTATGATTTTTAAAGCTTAATCACAATGGCAGTGTTTTAAAAATCAAGGATACATTAACAATGAAGTGTCTGTAATAAAGTTATGGGAACAAAAATAATATTATTATATTAAGCTTGATGAATAATTTCTTTTTACATCTAATTTTTACACTTTTAGAAATTAATGATACTGATGAAAAGTGTAAGAGCATTCAGATACTAATAAGAGAATTACCTAAACCAAATTATGACATCCTCTCACTTCTAATACCTCACCTGAGAAAGTAAGAAATTTTGATTTATTTTAAACTTGTACGTAATACACTGTACATGTGTACATGTATATACATGTACAGTACGTTCTCGATTATCCGAACACCTTTGTGCACTTCTATTGGGAGAGATGTTCAGATAGCTGAAATAGTCTGAATAAGTGAAATGCAACGCAGAATACAGTAGGCCGACCTATCCTATACTTTTTTGAAGAATAAATGTGTATAACTTTCCTTTCTCTAACTCGCAAACCATCTCAGGCTTCTCTTTAATGGCCTTCCTCTTGGTTAAGCTCCGTGAACTCCTTGCTGCAGCAGCCATTTTAACCGGTTATTAATAAATTAACTAGTCTGAGCATGCGCATTAGAGACAGCCATGCATTCGGATAAACGAGGGTTCGGATAAAAGAGGTATGGATAATCGAGGACGTACTGTACATTGTATGTATGTGTACATGTACTAGATTTTTGTCAATCCCATTGAGTTGCTACATGCATGCATGTGTATTCTCGTCAATTTATCATTTATAAAATATATATGTACGTATAGCGCTTTATTTTCGAGGAGCTAAACTTTCGCTATTTTCGAGGTCAGCATGAAACCGCAAAATTAAAGATCCGCTAAAATTTCAATTGCCATCAAAGGTGCGGCACCATCATTGCGAATCCGCAAAAGTTATTTCTGCGAAAAATTGATTTTTATCAATCCGCGAAAATTTAGCTCCGCAAAATTAAAGTGCTATACGGTATTTCTGTACATCTCATGTTTACTGAATCATATACTGATCGTTCTTATTGTTATAATTACAGTATGTGTCTTTATGCTTATAAAAACTTTCATTATCATGTCTTTCTTATTTGTAGCATTGCTGATTTAAGTTCCATTAATTTGATGAAAGCCAGTAATCTCGGAGTCTGTTTTGGTCCCACGCTGATGCGTCCGGAGCATGAAACTGTTGCTAGTATTGTTGATATTCGTTATCAGAACATTATAGTTGAATTCATGATCAGTCATGTTGATGAAGTAAGTTAGTACATCATAGTCCTGCCTATGGTGGTCGGGGGTGGTCGGGACAACCACCTCAACAAATGAACCAACCAGTTCATCACTTAGACCAACCATCCAATTAATACTAATAACCATACATAAAGCATGATATTGTAGTCTACTAGTATGGTGTACATAAATAAAAAGGAGCAATATTAGTCTCTGACCACCTCTAATTTTTCTCTAGGCAGAACCCTGGTACATGTACATGTATGTAAACGATGGAGTTAAAAATAAAGTGATTACATGTACATGTATGCACCTACTTGTAGGTGCTAATATTTTAATTTATTTTAATTTTAGTGTACCTTTAAATGTATGAACAAAGCCTGGGCCTATTGGGTTCAAAACTTTCTATTAGTTTAACATGTACATGTATATGTATCAAAAATAATATAAATTTTGATTAATTGACATTTACATTTTTTATAAAATGTTCCTAATACAATACTGCAAGCATAAGGTTTTGGGTATGAGTCTTTACATGTACATGACTATACATGTAATTAGATTTCTCTTGATACATGTACATGTACATCCATAGTTGTATTTATACCTAAAAGAATTAGATAGCATAACTTTACACGTACATTAGATTCACAAGTTTACTTTCTATTATGATACTATTTTAGTTGTTTCCTGGAGCTCGTGAAGATCGTCCTTACCCACGAACCAAGGGAATGAAAACGACTAGTAAACTATCACGATCTGAGCCGTCTATTAGGAACAGGCGTCCTCCTCCTGCTGCTCCTGTAAAGATATCTGCCGCTAACTTTGCTAAGAGGAGCCAGGAGCAGAGAGCACAGTCAATGATAGGGAGTGCTAGGTTAGTTATTACTAATTTATTACACATGTACATGTACATGCATATACTATACATACATATATATTACACATGTACACTGTACATGTACATGTACATGTACATATACATGTATATGTATATACACGTACTACATAAACAGTGCATATACCATAGATCTACATATTCTTGAACAGGATTCCCCACAAAGCATGCTAAATGAGCTAAACAGCATGAGCTTCATAAGCTGACAAGCACTACAATACAGTACATGCGTATTATCTAAACTTAAACTTCAAAAATTTTAACAAAATTGAGAAATCACAATTACATCAAGTACAATCCTTACATACACTACATGTACTTATTGTATTATTATTACTATTAATGTCATTATTGCTATTTTATTATTGATTGTAGTAGTTCTAGTTCAGTATTACCAATTGTTAGTAATAAAGACATTCCTCCACCTCCTGTCTCACAGAGGCAGTCAGTTGCACTGACCCCACCCGCCTACAGCACCAGTGGACAAGACAGAAACATTCTACATGGTAATACATGTACATGTACATGTATTTAAGCTATTAAAGTTTAATGGTTGGGGAATCAAAATTGACAGAAATGATTTTTAAAAATTATTTACTCGTATTTGGCCTTGTAAAACATTGCTGTAATTTTTTGTAGAATCTGAGTTTTTCAATTTTTGTAATTTGTAAAGCTTTTATAATTTTAATCCCACTGACAAAAAATGATTATGAAAAAAAATTATTAAAATTGATTATTTGTAATGCACTTACAATGTAACAGGAGTGTTATTATAAATAATTCTTATTTATTTAATTCCAGAGTCTGGTCAGTTTGATCATTTAGAATCAAAGAAGCCTGTACCAACACAGAGACAAACTTGTAAGTAGCATCATTCTTCCTTGCATGTTACTATTACATGTAATGTATCTTGTTTCAGCCGTTCAGAGGGTTGCTCCACAACCTCCCCCTACAGCTACAAAGCCTCATTCTCAGTCATCACCACCTGAACCACCTCCTTCTGAAGCAAAGCCAAGTATACTCTCAAGGTTTGGTTTTATTATTTTTATATTATTATTATTATTATAAATTGATGGCAGGCGTTCCCCTCCATCTCCACCAGTAAAACCAAGCACTGGCAGGTACTTATTATATTAAGCTCAGTGTGTTTTATCAGGGCTCAATGTAACAGGCTTACAGCCAGTACTTAATTGACCTTTTTCTGTGAATTTGCAATAAATATAAATGCATTTGTGATTGTGATTGGAAAAACTAACAATAATGCTAGCCTGTAAAAACTTTGTTTAGACCTTTTGTAACACAAAAAGTCTAAAAAATTATAACTGTGAAACATATTATCTCTGGCTATACAGTATCAAGCATGTATATACAGTATATGCATGTGTGTTGCTGATAGTTCTTACTCTATTAGTAGTACTGACTAAATAAATAATTATCATGATTTTCTAGGCGTGCCAAGGCTTTATTTGATTGTGAGGCTGAAGATGAGTTGGAGCTCTCTTTTCGTGAAGATGAAATATTTATTAATGGTAACAAAATCTATAGTTAGCTATATTATTCTTTAAATTATAATACACTGTAGTTGTGGAGTCTGAGGAGCCAGATTGGTTGCAAGCTACTAATTCATCAGGGAAGAGAGGTCTTGTGCCTGCCAACTATATTGAGTGGTTGACTTAATGCTTTATTTTGACGGTTTATATTGTTATTAATGTTATAGTTCATGCTAGTAAAATTCATTAGTTTCACAACTTTTTTGTACTCAATCTAGTCAGAATAAAAAATTCTAATAATGACACGTGCAGACAAGAAATAGTAATTATTATCAATGACTGACAATGAGTCATTTTGTCTTCCTGCTTCTCCTTAGCTGCAGTTGGTGCTTTACAATATGCTACAACAGAGTCCCAATGGTATGTGACTGAAGTATCTTTTATGCTTTGTATCCTTTGGTGTAATGTATAACAGTATTATAGTTGTAAGTGAATTTGTTCACTAAAAGTTTTAGTTATGTAACAGTATAACTCGTGTATACATGTAAGTTGTATTCTCTTGTTTCTTTCAGTGTTAAATAAAGCAGATTTTAATACAAATGTTTTAATGTTAAGGATTTAGTTAAGTTATAAAGCTACAGTACAATTACTTACAGCCCTAGGCCTCTTCAGGCAGTGCCTATAGTACGCTCCTGTATTGGGCATTGACCACAAAAATTTGTACATGACATAGTATTGGATGTGCTAGATGGCAATTTTCTGTTATAATTTTAACTTATTAGCTGTAGATCTGGACTTTTATTTTGAGATCCAGTGTTACAGTACAATTAACATGAATAGCTCCTTATATACACTTCATTATTAAGATAGAAATGAAATTCTATGACAAAACTCTGATCCCAGCCCCACTACTACCCACTCCTGATGGACTATAGTTTTATGGGAGGCAAGACCAATTTATGAAAAAAATATAATGAGCATGATTCTATTATTTAGGATTCAATTCAATTAAGTCAGAAAGCTGCATGAATAATAGTATTGATGCATGATAATGAAACAGCTTGTGTATGGAGCTAAAGGACATCACAGGCAACTGATAAACAAGAGCTGATACAGCTACTTTTACCCTAATAGTCTGCATCTAGAATAATACAAATAATAAAATAGTTTTATAATTTTTGCAACTAGCATTTTATTCAGTAACAGTGCCAGTGAAATGGTCAAAGTTCTCTGGTATTCAATTTATTCATTACCACTTTTTAATATGTATTTTTTCCACCCAGTCCACAGCCTACTTAAGATTATCTACTTTTAGAAGTATAGTGCATTGTTGATACAGCTCAGTTGTAAATAGAATTATGCTTTTTAGACCCCAAAATACAGATAAAAAAGAGAACAAATGACTCTGATCATGGGAATGTTGTATCCTTAGGTGTATTAAATTGTCATGATAGTCACATGAAGTGGTTCCAACAGTTGTACTAATGATCGTGCAGATGAATTTGTCAAAACTTCTAGCAAAATAAAAATATCTATCAAAAACAACAACAAAAACAAAAACAATAATAATAATACTAATACTAATAATAATAATAATAATAATAATAATAATATTCTGTATTATTAAGTATTGATAAATTTAATTAGTTTAATTATCTTTGCACCATAAAAAACGTTCAGTTAAATTATATTTTTTGCGCACCTTTTTTTTTGCTGGATCCTCATTTTCACCTTGCTTTACCAAATTGTATGTATCATACTTGCAGCATAACTTCTTTTTGCATACAATATATGTACATGTAATACTAACAATACATGTCAGCAACAAAACACCTGATACCGTAATAGTAACTATAATAGCTATAATAAAATATATAATATATATTATATACATATATTATACTAACCAGTATCAATAATTTTATTATGACTTGTTGTTATAGGTGTTGCAGTAGAGGATGTTTGTACAGTAGTAGTGACATTAGTATTAGTAGGATATGTATCTATTAATGCAATACTTGAGTATGCAATATAAACACATACATTATACTTACCAAATACTAGTATAGATGGTTCACTACTACCAGCCTCATTACTAACTACAATACTGATATTACACTGTTCATATATTGGTATGCCTGATACTGATCTTGTTATATTGACTGACATATTAGCAAATTTCACTACATAAGTAGCAGACAAGAGATCACCAGTTCCACATCGTATAATAACTGTAACATTCTCAGGAGCTTCACCAGTACAGACCAATGTAATCTATAATAGTGATAATAAATAATAACTACAAAAATGATATAATTATTACTGGTATATTGAAAGAAGCAGTAACACTAGTCTCATTATATGCTGTTATCCCACTCAAACAAGCTGTTACTGATCTTGGTCCTAAGTAAACAAAAAATCATTTATTCAGTAATTATCGTCTATTGTACCTCTTTCATATGAGAATGTATCACTATTAGATACTCCTTCTCCTAATTCATTAACTCCAGTTATAACATATGTATAACAATGAATAAATAAATTATTATCCACAAACTGATAACTGGTATCATATACTGATACAGTATCCACTAGACTATCAGTAATAGCATCATATATTCTTAGTTTGTAATACAGTATAGATACTCTATCATCAACTGTAGGAGCAGTCCATGTTATATTAATAGTAGAACAGTTGTCAATTGAAGAGTCAATGTTAGTAACCAGTCCAAGAAAACCTAGTGTATAAGTTGTTTACAAAATTATTATTATTGATAAAATCTCATAGCTGGTAATTTTGGAGGAAAATTTTGACAAATTCAATTTGGCAAATAAAACCCACGTACCACTTTTAACCATAGCACAAACTAAAAAAATTAACCCTCCAAATCAAAAATTGCCAAAATTTCCCTTCACACGATCAGTTACTTACCAAATGTAAAAGATGATATGTCATTAAAGGTTCCTTCATCATTACTCAATGTTACATTAACAATAAATGTATCAATATTATCAAGTAACAATATTGAACTAGTACTTCCAGTTACAACCATCAGTTGATCATTAATTTGTGTTGATATAATGGAATTACTGATTACTGTGTCATTAGTATTCAGTATATTAACTGTAATACTATTAGGATACTCTCCTTTACATATGGTACTGACCTATGAGTATGTGTGTGTGTGTGTGTTTGTGGTGAAATGGAGTTATGCAAAAATAATTACTTTAACATCTAAAATTTCAAATCTTCCCTGGATTGATTCACGGCAAAGTAAAAAAAATTAAGAGTATCTTTTCTTGGTAATTAAAATATTTGATTTGCTTCACTTTGATTCATAGGCGTATCTATACTATTTAAACTAGGGCAAGCAGGGGTAAAGTTGACACAAAATTTAATCATAAAAAAGTTATTATTGTCAAGGGTTGCAGCATATACTTGCTTAATTTAATTTACTAAGTGCTGTCACTGCTTCCAGTGTTATTATAAGTAACCATGCTTAAATAATTAATTAATTACTGTTAATTAACATATATTAATGGTTAATTAATTTTAATTAATAATATGTCTGATGTAATAGATACGCCCATGCTTTGATTGCTGATTTAGATCAGACTTTGAGGGCGTTTGTTTGTAGTCTTGCATAGTCAGACTCCGTCCTCTGTGCCTCCGACCTGGAGGCATGGAGGGCAGGTCTGGCTACACGAGACTAGCTTGTTTGTGGCTGCAAACAGTAGGGAAAATTACAAATCTTATAATTACTATAGAGTAAAATTTAATTTTTAAGCCTGGAATTCTGTTGCAACAGTAGTGGAGATACAAATCAGGTCTATCACTACAACAGTTGTATGCTAACTACAAAATAAACACAACACCTACAACTAAACCAGGCAGGCTTTTGGCTCTATTGCTTCCATTTAAACGTCTGAAGCTTATAGACTTGGGCTACTCTTCCTAAAGGAAACTTAAAAGGTAGATCTAAGTGATCCTTAGGCAATCATAACTTTAAATAAAACAAAAAAGTTACATTTTAGAAAAGTTTTTGTATGTTTCTAGAGATAATATAACTTGAAACACAAAATCTGACTACATTTGGCAAAATTGTTGGTTTTGGTGACTTGCACTGGCTTAACAAAGCAGTTAACTTGTAAAAATATTTGTTAGTTTAGGAAACTCTTGTCTAAAACCATAAAACCTGCAAGTTGATCTGTGGAGTGACCAACACAACTACATAATCTTCGCCCAGACTAATCATTTGTCATGCATGCCATTACTTTAATGATAATACTTACATTAATACTGATATTCAATGATATTTGCTGTCCATCAATTACTGGTACCACTGATACAGGAGGAGTAATGAGAGGAACTGAAAGATACACTGTGAACATATACATGAAGCCATAATAATGCTAACCTATTTCATAATAAAATTTGATGTTATTAGATGAACCTATTCCAACATCATTAATAGGAGAAACTGATACATTATTTAATATACAAGGATCAGGGTTAGTAGCTAATGTAATATTAGTATTATTATCAGTAGTAGTAATTTTCCCTAATCCATTGACTAGTATATAGTATCCAGTGATGGGTACATTATCCAGTGTATAAGGAGCTGTCCATGTTAATAATACACTGGATCCATTAATAAAGGTATAATCCAGATCAGCCACACTATCCAATAAACCTAAAGAAGTAAATAATAGGTAATTGTAAACATTATATATAGTCATCATTCGAAACACTGCCATGATTATGTGAGCAACATAATAAAAGAGAAAGAAAAATGGGTGTTTCTCTGAGTATCAACAATCAAAATATAAACAATGGCAAGCTACTAGCTCTTCTCGTAATTTTTTCTAACTGCCAAGGACACAATCTAGGGGATTCATTAATGAAAAATTATTATGCTTTTTGTAACAAAAACTGAGGTGGCAGACTGTCAGTACAGCACTTTAGCTCACTAAAATGCTTTTAAAAACTCCTCTCTCTTATTTTTCTGTTAGAAAACTCAAAACTTTGTCCCGAAATTTTTATTTATTGTGACCCCACCCTATTATTATTAGTATTATTATTATTAGTATTATTATTATTATCAGTATTATTATTATTATTATTATTATTATCAGTCAGGCTTGTCCAACACTATAGATTAATCTATTTATTAATTTATTTTTGATTATCATTTTAAACTGTTATTATGAATTATTAGAATTATTATTATTATTATTTTTACTGTTATTAATAATTTTCCTTTATTACTAACTCTCTCTATCTTTCTATCCTT
>NW_003546849.1:15195-16756 GCF_000090795.2 Amphimedon queenslandica
ATGCTTCACTGCAGAATATTACAGAGTCCTTCACTTAATACCTTTATCTCCTACCTTTCTTTAGCCTGAAATGTCAACTGCAGAATTTATTCATACCATTTGTCCCCATTCCAAGTTTTTAACATGAACATTCTTGCAACTCAACATGTCAGAAAATTTAGTTCCACCCTCCCAGGTCAGACTATTCCTAAACCCAATGACTGTAGGAGGGGAATGATCTGGTCCACAAGACTATCCCTCTCATTAATTACATCTGTGCAAGAGCTCTATTGAAATACCATATAGTAGGATTTATTGACGAGTAAAACATTTGACAAAAACAGTTAATTTCTCCAGTTGGCAAGTTTAATTTGACGAATAAAAGAAATTTGTGCCTTTGCATACACGTGGCATGTCAATTTTGACAATTATAAAATTTGACATTTAATTTTAAATTGTTAACTCGTCAAAATAAAACCTTTGTCAATAAATTCCCCTATATGCCTTGACACTAATCAATGATGCACACACACACACACACGCACGCACACACACTAACCTTGTATCATTAATATTGTTGTATTACTGAATACTATATCAAAAGGCTCATCAGTAAAAGCTCTACACTCAAGTTTAGTATTATTATTATAATCATAAGCTACTGCTCGTAGCTCTGCTTCTCTAGTACCACCATTATTAAATACTGTCTCACTGAATCCTTTAGCTATTACACCTATGTTAGTAGCTTGTGTATTATTAACTCTGAAGGAAAGATCATCGGCCACAGCTTCACAAGAGAAGACAACAGTAGAGTTGAGTGTTGTATTAATAGACACTGCAGCTGAACCATTATATCTATAATCACAAAAACTAAATACATTATTATTCCTACGGTCTTACCAGTACAATCAATGTATTTCAGCAAAAGAAGGAAAAATACATTTAAGATCATTCTCATCTCAGTTAAAGACAAAAAGTGTGTCTCAGCGGACAACTCAGCTATCGCTGTCAATAGACTAGCTAGCGAGTCTTCAGAAGGAGTGGCTCTCGGACACCCCTGACTGATCCTCATTTTAGCTGACTAAGCATAAGCTTATCAGTGGCGCAGTACAAAGTGTAGAGGTTGAGGTATAGGCCCTTGCAATAATAGAGAAAGTCTAGACAGCGAGATAGACCGGGTGTCTGCATTCACTGGAATGGATTACTGGAATGGACTACTGGAATGGAACACTGGACTATAAAATTCACTTTGTCATCATAATTAATAATGCATGCATGATTATTATTATGATTTTGTAAATAATCTTTCAAATTATCATGTTCATTACTATTAACTTTTTTTCAAAAGTAACATATTATGAGCTACATGATGCCAAAAACTGTTAAAGTTAGAATGTAAGGCCAAAAACTGAAGACAAATAGTCTTTGTAAACTGAATTGAGTTTCTCAAGAATTTCCTCAGGAACTATTAAATGAGCAGGAACAAATGAAGGATTGCGTAGCCACACACAATCAAGCTTGCAGTGGTAATATACATTGCCATAGCGGCTCTGTGGAGTACCAGTACTTGTTGAGGTAAACT
>NW_003546849.1:20035-22071 GCF_000090795.2 Amphimedon queenslandica
CTGTAATTGTGTGATGATAAAACTTTTAACGGTGAGCCATCTAGTTGGACTGGTTCTATGAAATTGGACAGACCTACATCAGACTGTTGTTCCTCATCACAGTGAGGATTATAGTTTGCATCTCGCGCTGGGGATACTTCAGAATCTGAATCAATAACGATAGGCAAGTCCTTCGTTGATCCCTATTAAGACTCAAAGTAACACGATAGTTGTTTATAATCTTACCTCGACCATTATAGAAGAGTAGCCAAGCCAGAGTAATAGCAAAACCGAGGGACTCAGTGTCACTGAAAAAGAACGAAAGCCACGCGCATGCAGCTCAGTCACACGTACACGTGTACACGTTGTGCAATTATGGGCGTGGTATAATAATAATAATAATAATAATAATGAATAAGACAAGCAATCATTGTAATTGAATGGAAATGAAGTCCAGCATTCCATTCCAGTAGTCCATTCCAGTAATCCATTCCAGTGAATGCAGACACCCAGATAGACCTATACATCAGGAGTACGATTCACATCAATATGGTTTGCCTTTCTGTAACTAGACCTATAAGTGCTTTGTTTTTCATTGCCACTCTTTATCGCCAGTTGTCTGATTGTGCTAGTGCTAGTGAGTTTCAGTATGCTACACTTAACATTAATTTTCTTATAGATATAACGGTTCAGCCAGTGTCTATTAATACAACACTCAACTCTACTGTTGTCTTCTCTTGTGAAGGAGCTGGTGATGAACTTACTGTCCGAGTTAATGATGAACAAGCTTCTAGTTACGATGTTAAAAAAAAAGGATTTAGATTTAGTGCAACAACAAACGATAGTAGTGGTATCACAAGAGCAGAGCTACAAGCAGTAGCATACGATGATAATAATAATACTAAAGTAAAATGTCTGGCTGTTACTTATGAACCTCGTGAAAGAGTATTCAGCAATACAGCAAAATTTATGATACAAGGTTAGTGTAGTGTGTCTTATTATATAGGCGGTAGCAAGAGTGGATAATTATTTAGGGAGAGTGTCTATACTGTCTAACCCGCCTATATTCTGTGATAGCACAGCGCGTAAGTTTACATAGCATGGTTATTAGCACCAAGTAGCCATTCTTGCGTCCTTATACTGATTCAAAGTCAGAAAGCTGCAAATAAGAAAGAGCCAACCATTAGAAGAACATATTCCCGTCTGCTTCTGCTTGTTTCTCGCACTACATGATCCTCAGAGTGGAGATATAAGTCTTAAAGTTGCCTGCATGCTCCAAGCGCCATTTTATTAGCCACACCCATAAATTTGAAGATTACTGAGATTAACTCTGTATAGAGTATACTAATGAAGGTTGCTGTTGTAGTGGTTCTTTTTTGAAAAGATGGGCTTCTTGCTTTCACGTTTTTTGTAAATAAAAATAAATAATAATAAATTAATTAACTTGGTAGATTGAACACACCCATAATTTATTATCTACCTAAAAATAGAACTGGGCACGTGGCCGTGGCAGGTAACCTCCATTTTTTCAGCCTCACTTGTTTTATCTTATTGGCACCTTGATCTCTTGTCAATAATCACCTCTAATTTTAACAAATTATCGGTAAATTACCATGTTTATATTTGTGCTGGCTATTATTTTCCATTTTAATAGTCAATGGCTTGCAAGAGAAAGTATTGGTCGCAGCAAGCAATGGAACAGGCAGTGGCTTCTGTTGAATCAGACGCAATGGGATTGAGGGAGGCTGCAAGGTGTTATAATGTGCCTGTAGAAACTCTGAGAAGGCCGGAGAGTCAAAGGTCTTGTACCAGTCGAATGTAAACCGGGCCCACCCACCGTTCTTTCTAAATAAGAAGAAGATCAGTTGTATGAATACCTAATAAATATGGCAGACATGGGCTACGGGATTACAAGGGACACCGTAATGAGGCTAGCTTTTGTTATTGCAGAAAGAACAGGAAAGAAACATCCCTTTACTGGTGATTCAGCCGGGCGGGCGTGGTTGGATGGGTTTAGGAGGAGACATCCCAGTTTAACCATTTGTACACCACAACCT
>NW_003546849.1:25490-29323 GCF_000090795.2 Amphimedon queenslandica
TATGTAATTATTGTAAAAAATAGGAAAATTATTAAAGCTACTCCAAATGATTTATAGTTTCCTGTTACCCGCCTGTATGGTGTCACATCACTATTCATTATACACACATGCAGTTTAGCTATAATCCGGCACACAAACCTGCTCATATTATGCAGGAACAGTCAGAAACCGTGAAACATATTGAAGTGGCTTTATGCATTATGGTTTCATGGCTGCCTTACTGATCTACAGAATAAAACCAGGAAAGGCTAAGACATCAAGCGACAAAATTTTTACAAAGCTATTTAGCTAATGCTTTAATAATGAATTTTTGAAACTTAACTTTAGTATTATAAGTGTTAGAGTTTACTCTAGCTTATAATTATTAATGACTTTTGATTCATTGCTCAAATCATTGAGCACTGAATTCTTTAGGGTGCATATTGGGACCAATGATGAGGAGCCATGCTTTTCTCAGCTCCTTTGCAAACTTGCAAATGATGCGCATTACACAGCTCAAAATTTATGCATAAAAAAACCTTTGTTGACAAAGCACTTGATGTAGGATCAGTGAGATTGAAAATCCATGACCAAAAACTTCACCTATAAAGAATTTGTACAATAACTATCTTAACTTTAAGTGCATTAGCTGCTCTTGTATAAGGTCACCTTATTGGAGAACTTTTAGGAATAAAGAAAGAGCAAACAAAATATACAATGATGTAAATACATTTTAGCAATAGTAAATCCTCACAAACTTTATGAGGTATCTTAGGGAGAAAATAATCAGAAATTTCAGTGCTAAATATACCATAGCATTAGTTGCTACAGAGACATAGACTATAACTGATTCACCATTCTTGAAGCAGAGCAAGCAAGTATATAGCGGAGCTGTATAGGTGAAGGGTGAATTTTCCATTTATGGTACCTATCCCTATGAATATCATAAGTCATGAATCTCATTCACATGACACAAAAATAAGAATGTAATATAGGCTGCAGGACTATTATTTACTTCTTTAGGTCTATTGAATAGTGTTGTTGATCTGAATTACACTTTCATTAATGGATCCAGTGTATTATTAACATGGACAGCTCCTTATACACTGGATAATGTACCTATCACTGGATACTATATAGTCAATGAATTAGTGAACATTACTACTACTAATAATAATACTAATATTGTATTATCAGCAACTAATCATGAACCTTGTATATTGAATAATGTATCAGTTTCTCCTATTAATGATGTTGGAATAGGCTTATCTAATAATATTAGTTTTAGAGGTAATATTTAATTGTCATTTTAAAGAGGTAATATAACCATTTTCTAGGCCGTTACTCATTCAATCTGACTTTTGATAACTACACTGAGACTGGTGATGTTACATTGCATTTCAATATACCACGAGTAAGAAATAAAAACTAGATAATTATGTTATAATATACTTGCAATAATTTAAGTGTACTGATGGTGAAGCCCCTAGGAATATAACTGTTATTATACAATGTAATGAAACTGGTGTTGTACTAACGGAGAATACTAAACAATTAATAAATATAACAGGATCAGTACCAATACCGCTAAATCAAAAGTGTAATATCAGTATTAGCGAGGCTGGTAGTACATATATACAAACAGTTGGTAAGTATTCAGTATTATGTGTATTATTTGGCATTGAAATTGTTATTAGATATTACCATACCTCCTATAAAAACTAGCTCATCATCACCAAGTGTCACACCAACTTTAGCACCAACTACTCCACCAAAAACATCATCTTCAGGTTAACAACTTATTTTATAAGATGTTGTTTTATTATAATGTAAATATACTATGTATAGGTATCATCTCTGCTGCTGTCATTGGTTTTGTTGTGCTACTAATCCTTGTAATTTTATGCATTTTAATGCTGAAATGGCATAAAAGTAAGTCTTTAAAAGTTAGCATTATTTTAATTTAAAGTATTATCATGACTATTAATAGACGCTATAAAAATCAAATGTAAAAATGAAGTAAGTTAATTAACTTGTTATGTATATGTATTTTTAATAATAATCATAGGATCATCATAAAGCCATGGGCAATAAAGTATGTTTATAGAGCTAAGAGAGTGGTACTTTAATTTATTTGTTTCAGGAAAAATGCTATTTTCACAAATTCAATGTATGGAGGACAAACAAAGGACTATCTATATCTTGCAGTTGGCAAAGCAAATGAAACTGATGCTGCAAGGGATTTTACCATATGTGTGTTAATTATGGTACTACTATAAATTATTTTGATATAATTCATCAATTTAATTTTTTTAATTGATATTTGATACCTCATACCTACTTGATTTTATACTAAGCTATTCCTATACAAAAGTACCTGTTGTAAATAGTGATTTGAGCACCAAGAGTACATAACACCAATCAGTATCCTTATAAAGTCAAACAATAGAATGATACTAAGAGATAATGAAAGAATAAAGAGGACAGAAAGAGAGAATCACAAGAGACAATAGCATACACACAACTGTTAAAGGAATGTATGGGCACATGTAAAAACTACAACTAGTAATGAACTAAATTTACATAAAATGAAATAATTACATAATTATGTGCATGTATGTATGTAAGCATGATATCAAGTTACTACAGTACGGTCCCAATTTCTACTACATTTTAAATGTCACACTTGTGTACATGCTGTTGTAGTAAACTAGATTTGTTAGTAACTTGCAGGCATTAGTTATTATTATTTGATGTCTTAGTGGCAATATTATTATTAATGTTAAGCCATGATTATTATTGGTTGCTATAAAGTCTCTTGTCAGGTGGGCCTAACAGGCAGTCTCCATGTCAGTCTGTCTATCATAGTTTATAGTTCTTTTACTATAAAAAAAAGCTATAGTTTAAATGTGTGTGTTTTCACAATTATGTATACTTAAGATATCAATCTTAATAC
The DNA here is from genome assembly GCF_000090795.2 of Amphimedon queenslandica. Lineage (NCBI taxonomy): Eukaryota > Metazoa > Porifera > Demospongiae > Haplosclerida > Niphatidae > Amphimedon > Amphimedon queenslandica. Next base: position 28,426 of record NW_003546849.1, read on the forward strand.
AAAATACATTATTAGTATAGCATTTTCAAATTTAACTAATCACATGCTAACTGCTCCAGCTTGTCCTATTTGTCCATAAGCAGGATTATTATCAATGATTAAAGTGTTAAATTCATATGCTTCATTATGTGAAGTAGGAACCTCTTGTTGTCGTTGTTGCAATGAAGTAAACCCTGTAATTGATAATTAATAATAAATAGTATATGCATACTTACTGCAAAACTCCCTTTTGTACTTAATAATAATAAACACAATAAGACATGTTAGTGATAATATAGTAACAGCACCCAATGGTACTGATATGATAATAACTATAATAAATTAACATAGATAATGTGTATTAATCCATTATATTGAAATATAATGAATACTAACCAATACTAATATTAAAACTTGTTGAAACAGGTGTAATAGCAGGAGATGTGATGGTAGGAGATGTTTGTACAGTAATAGTATCATGATCAGTAGTAGTAATAGCAGTATCAATAATAGTGACAATAGTAATATTAGTGCCACTAGTGATAGTAGGATATGTATCTGTTAATGTAATACTTGAGTACACACCGTAATATAGACACATATATATACTTACCAAATCCTAGTATAAATGGTTCACTACTACCAGCCTCATTACTAAATACAGTACTGATATTACACTGTTGATACTGAGGGACTATTATTAATCCTGTTACATTGATCTTTTGCTTTATTAGGTAAGTTGTACTGCTATCAGTTCCATTATTACACATTACAGTAACTGTAACGTGTACAGGAGCTTCACCAGTGCACTTCAGTGTTATCTATTAATTATTAGTATAATAATTATTATTATAATGATAATTAATATTTAATAACATACTGGAATATAGAACTGGATAATAACTTGATCTTGTGTGTA
>NW_003546849.1:29457-33621 GCF_000090795.2 Amphimedon queenslandica
ACAAACTGATAACTGGTATAATATACTGATACAGTATCAACTAGACTACCAGTAATAGCATCATATAATCTTAGTATGTAATACAGTATAGGTACTCTATCATCAACATTAGGAGCAGTCCATGTTATATCAATAGTAGAACAGTTGTCAATTGAAGAGCTAATGTTAGTAACTGGTCCAAGAAAACCTAGTGTGTATATAAGTCATAATAAAAATGAGATACTTACTAAACCAAAAAGATGACATATGATTAAATATTCCTCCATCATTACTCAATGATACATTAACAGTAAATGTATTCAAATTAGTTATTGAACTAGTACTTCCAGTAATCATCAGGTGACCATTAACTTGTGTTGATATTGATAAACTGGTATTGTTTAGTACTGCATTATCATTATTCAGTATATTAACTGTCATACTATTAGGATACTCTCCTTTACATATGGTACTGACCTATTATTGTGAGAATAAGGTGAACTGAAGTCATTTAGTGTGAAGTTGTAAACTATCATGTGAATACTTTTGATAACAACTATGTGTTGTTTTGCTATTGTGTAGTGAATATGCTTACATTAATACTGATATTCAATGATATTTGCTGTCCATCAATTACTGGTACCACTGATACAGGAGGAGTAATGAGAGGAACTGAAAGATGCACTGTAAACATAAAGCAAAGCCATAGTAGGACTAACCTGTTTCATAATAAAATTTGATGTTATTAGATGAACCTATTCCAGCATCATTAATAGGAGAAACTGATACATTATTTAATATACAAGGATCAGGGTTAGTAGCTGATAATATAATACTCTTCTTAGTAGTAGTAATGTTCACTGATCCATTGACAATATAGTATCCAGTGATAGGTACATTATCCAGTGTATAAGGAGCTGTCCATGTTAATAATACACTGGATCCATTAATAAAGCTGTAATCCAGATCAACAACACTATTCAATAGACCTAAGAAGTAAGTATTGATATACACACACACACACACACACACTAACCTTGTATCATTAATATTGTTGTATTACTGAATACTACATCAAAAGGCTCATCAGTGAAAGCTCTACACTGAACTTCAGTATTATTATTATGATCATAGGCTATTGCTTGTAGCTCTGCTTCTCTAGTACCACCATTATTAAATACTGTCTCACTGAATCCTTTAGCTATAACACCTATGTTAGTAGCTTGTGTATTATTAACCCTGAAGGAAAGATCATCAGCCACAGCTTCACAAGAGAAGACAACAGTAGAGTTGAGTGTTGCATTAATAGACACTGGCTGAAGCGTTATATCTATTAACCACAATAAAAATAAAAAATGAAATAAAAAAAGAATATATACTTTAACTTACCAGCACAATCAATGTACTGCAGCAAAAGAAGGAAAATTAGATTTAAAATTATTGTGGACATTCTTATTAAAGAAAAACATACATGGCTGCCAGATGTTATTAAGGAAATTTCAACACAACAATGAATTGCACAATAGCCTTTGAAAATTGATTTGGCCAATCAAATGCTTGGGCTCACATGGGCACAAATTTCTATAGGCTGCAGAATAAAGCCCAACATCCACTAGGCAACTTTGTTGAAATCAACAGAAATTTTGTTGCCAAAAGTAGAACACTGTTCTACTTTTGGCAACAAAGTTGACATACATCAAAGTAACCAAAGTTGCTTTCAACAAAGTTGCCATAGTGGATGTTGGGCTTAAATTGTTAGAACAACGATATGATGAGGTGGATAACATTTCTTTATCTGCAGTAAGTTAAGTGATCTGTATAGTTTTTAATAAAGCTTATGTTATAAAGTCTAAATAATGGGTTGGACTAATGACAAAAATAAACTCAGCCATACTATAGTAACCCACTTATTTTTACCAAGCAAGTAGCTATGTAGGTCTAGTCAATCTTGACAGGACATTTTTATCATTACAGCATGCTTCATTATGTGTAGTTGTTGAACAAAGCACTGAGAGTACACACATTTGTATATTATTGTTTTTACTTCCTTTAAATGTAATGTAATATTGTAACGTACCTCTAAACACATAACAGTTTAACACAGATATACTTACCAAAATGCTTGTATTATTATTATATTATTATTAATGTTAATATACAAGTTAATGATAATTGTTATTAATGTTATAGTTCATGCTAGTTCAATTTGTTAGTTTCACAACTTTTTTGTATTCAATCTAGTCAGAATAAAAATTCTAATAATGACACATGCAGACAAGAAATAGTAATTATCAAATTATCATCAATCAGTCAGTTTGTCTTTCTGCTTCTCCTTAGCTGCAGATGGTGCTTTACAATTTGCTACAACAGAGTCCCAGTTGTATGTGACTGACAAGCACTACAATACAGTACATGTAATATCCACAATTTTATGGACTTAAATTTCAAAAATTTAACAAAATGCAAAATTAGTTCCTCTGAAGTTTCCAGTTTTTATAGCTTTGCATATATATCTGCACAGTTACATCAAGTACAATCCTAACATACACTACATGTACTTATTGTATTACCATTACTATTAATGTCATTATTGCTATTTTATTATTGATTGTAGTAGTTCTAGTTCAGTAATACCGATAGTTAGTAATAAAGACATTCCTCCACCTCCTGTCTCACAGAGGCAGTCAGTTGCTCTGACCCCACCTGCCTACAGTACCAGTCAGTGGACAAGACAGAAACATTCTACATGGTAATACATGTACATGTACGTATTTAAGGTATTAAAGTTTAATGGTTGGGAAATCAAAATTGACAGAAATAATTTTTTAAAATTATTTACTCGTATTTGTTCTTGTATGACATTGCTGTAAAATTTTTGTAGAATCAAAGTTTTCCTTTCAATTTTTGTGGTTTGCAAAGCTTTTATAATTTTAATCCTAGTGACAAAAAATTATTATGAAAATTATTATTGTTATTAAAATTGATTATTTGTAATGCACTTATAATCTAACAGGAGTGTTATTATAAATAATTTTATTTATTTAATTCCAGAGTCTGGTCAGTTTGATCATTTAGAATCAAAGAAGCCTGTACCAACACAGAGACAAACTTGTAAGTAGCATCATTCTTCCTTGCACGTTACTATTGTATCTTGTTTTAGCCGTTCAGAGGGTTGTTCCTCAACCTTCTCCTACAGCTACAAAGCCTTACTCTCAATCATCACCGCCTGAACCACCTCCCTCTAAAGCAAAGCCAAGCATACTCTCAAGGTTTGGTTTTATTTATTATTTTAATATTATTATTATTATGAATTGATGGCAGGCGTTCCCCTCCATCTCCACCAGTAAAACCAAGCACTGGCAGGTACTTATTATATTAAGCTCAGTGTGTTTTATCAGGGCTCAATGTAACAGGCTTACAGCCAGTACTTAATTGGCCTTTTTCTGTGAATTTTCAATAAATATAAATGCATTTGTGATTGTGATTGGAAAAACTAACAATAATGCTAGCCTGTCAAAACTTTGTTTAGACCTTTTGTAACACAAAAAGTCTAAAAAATTATAACTGTGAAACATATTATCTCTGGCTATACAGTATTAAGCATGTATATACAGTATAAGCATGTGTTGCTGATAGTACTTACTCTGTTAGTAGTACTGAGTAAATTAATAATTATCATGATCTTCTAGGCGTGCCAAGGCTTTATTTGATTGTGAGGCTGAAGATGAGTTGGAGCTCTCTTTTCGTGAAGATGAAATATTTATTAATGGTAACAAAATCTATATTTATCTTTATTATTCTTTAAATTATAATACACTGTAGTTGTGGAGTCTGAGGAGCCAGATTGGTTGCAAGCTACTAATTCATCAGGGAAGAGAGGTCTTGTGCCTGCCAACTATATTGAGTGGTTGACTTAATGCTTTATTTTGACGGTTTATATTGTTATTAATGTTATAGTTCATGCTAGTAAAATTCATTAGTTTCACAACTTTTTTGTACTCAATCTAGTCAGAATAAAAATTCTAATAATTACACGTGCAGACAAGAAATAGTAATTATTATCAATGAGTCATTTTGTCTTCCTGCTTCTCCTTAGCTGCAGATGCTGCTTTACAATTTGCTACAACAGAGTCCCAACTGTATGTGACTGAAGCATCTTTTATGCTTTATTTCCTTTGGTGTAAT
>NW_003546849.1:33631-43121 GCF_000090795.2 Amphimedon queenslandica
AAGTTTTAGCTATGTAATAGTAACTCATGTGCATGTAAGTTGTATTTTCTTGTTTCCTTCAGTGTTAAATAAAGCAGATTTTAATATTACAAATGTTGTAATCTTAAGGATTTAGTTAAGTTATAAAGCTATTAGCTATAGCACTATTACTTACAGCCCTAGGCCTCTTCAAGCAGTGGTCCTGTATGTATTGTGCATTGACCACAAAAAGTGGTACATGATACAGTATTGAATTTACTAGATGGCAATTTTCTATGTTATAATTTTAACTTATTAGTTGTTGATCTAGATTATAGATTTATTTTTATGGATCCAGTCAGTGCTACAGTACTATTAACATGAATACCTCCTTATATATACGCTTCATTAAGATAAAAATAAAATTTTATGACAAAACTCTGATCCCAGCCCCTCTACTATCCACCTTTGATGGACTGGAGTTCTATGGGAGGCAAGATAATCTATGAAAAACTTTAATGAGCATGATTCTATTATTTAGGATCTAATTCAATTAAGTCAGAAAGCTGCATGAATGATAGTATTGATGCATGATGATAAAACAGCTTGTGTATAAAGCTACTGGACATCATAGGCAACTGATACCTTAATAGTCCACATCTAGAATAATACAAATAATAAGATAGTTTCATAATTATTGCAACTAGCATTTTATTCAGTAACAGTGCCAGTAAAACGGTCAAAGTTCTCTGGTATTCATTTATTCATTACCACTTTTTAGTATGTTTTTTCCACCCAGTCCACAAGTCTACTTTAAGATTATCTACTTAGTCAATTGTTGATATGGCTCAGTTGTAAATAGAATTATGCTTTTTAGACCCACAAATAAAAATTAAGAAAAAAGAAGAAACTTTTGTTAACTACAGATATTGCAAATGTCAACTCTGACCATGGGAATGTTGTATCCTTAGGTGTATTAAATTGTCATAATAGTCACATGAAGTGGTTCCAACAGTTGTACTAATGATAGTGCAAATGAATTTGTCAAAACTTCTGGCAAAATAAAATATTTATCAAAAACAACAATAACAACAACAACAACAACAATAATAATAATAATAATAAAATAATCTGTTCGGTCTTGCTCTTGGTCTTATTGGATTTATAATAACAATAATAATAATAATCCTAATAATAATAATAATAATAATAATAATAATAATAATAATAATAATAATAATAATAATAATAATAATAATAATAATAATAATAATAATAGTAATAATAATAATAATAATAATAGTAATAATAATAATAATAATAATAATAATAATAGTAATAATAATAATAATAATAATAATAATAATAGTAATAATAATAATAATAATAGTAATAATAAAATGTATTTTTATGCATTGATAGTTTTAATTAGTTTAAATCATCTTAGCACCATTAAAGTTCAGTTAAACTATATTTGCGGTAAGTCGCTGTCTTTGCCGGACCCTTTTTACCTTGCCTCTTCAAAATGTATAATGTATTCTTAATCCTTTTGCATACAACACATGTACATGTAATACTAACAATAATACATATTAGCAATAAAACACCTGATACTGTGATAATAAGTACAATACCTATAATACCTATAATAACATATGTATCATATACATATATCATACTAACCAGTATTAATATTAAGACTTTTTGTTATAGGTGTTGCAGTAGAGGATGTTTGTACAGTAGTTGTGACATTAGTGTTAGTAGGATGTGTATCTATTAATGCAATACTTGAGTATGTAATATAAACACATACATTATACTTACCAAATGCTAGTGTAAATGGTTCACTACTACCAGCCTCATTACTAACTACAATACTGATATTACACTGTTCATATATTGGTATGCCTGATACTGATCTTGTTGTATTTACTGACATATGAGCAAATTTCACTATATATGTAGCTGACAAGAAAAAACCAGTTCCACATCGTATAATAACTGTAACATCCTCAGGAGCTTCACCAGTACAGACCAATGTAATCTATAATAGTGATAATAAATAATAACTACAAAAATGATATAATTATTACTGGTATATTGAAAGAAGCAGTAACACTAGTCTCATTATATGCTGTTATCCCACTCAAACCAGCTTTTGTCACTGATCTTGGTCCTAAGTAAACAAAAAATCATTCATTCAGTAATTATTGTTTATTATACCTCTTTGATATGAGAATGTATCATTATTAGATATTCCTTCTCCTAATTCATTAACTCCAGTTATAACAAATGTATAACAATGAATAAATAATTTTTTATCCACAAACTGATAACTGGTACCATATACTAATACAGTATCCACTAGACTACCAGTAATAGCATCATATATATTGAGTATGTAATATAGTATAGATACTCCATCATCAACTGTAGGAGCAGTCCATGTTATATCAATAGTAGAACAATCATCAATTGAAGATTCAATGTTAGTAACTGGTCCAAGAAAACCTAGTGTATACCAGTAAGATGTTTAGAGGAAGAAAATTTTGATAAATTTGGTCATTCACCAAAACAAAATTGAAACTTTTCAAACCAAAGGGCAAATCTAGGATTTATTTTTTTGGTAGATAACTATAAGATGGGAGGGGTAGTTACGGGATGTGGTCAACCTACTGCATGATGCAGACCTTTTAAGAAAGTCTCAATTTTAAGACTAAGTCTACTAAAATGAGTGCATCTGCTTTACAGTTTACATACACAGTGGCGTAGGAAGCAGGGAGGCAGGAGCCCCCTTAATTTTTAATTCAACTTTCTTAACTCAGTCTATTAATTAATTTATTAATAATAATTTCATTTTAGCCTCTCTTCTCCAAAATCTTCCTATGCTTCTGATACATGTAGGTAAAACTAAAATTAAATTACTTAGCTCTAAAAAATATTTTTGACCCTAGGCCATCACTAAAAAATTTAGCAATTTGCACTAAAAATTGTCCCTCAAAAATTAATTAACAGCTACAGTACTTACCAAATATAAAAGATGACATGTCATTAAAGGTTCCTCCATCATTACTTAATAATACATTAACAATAAATGTATTATCAGATAACAATATGGAACTAGTACTTCCAGTTACAGCCATCATTTGATCATTAAATTGTGTTGATACACTGGCATTGTGTATTATTTCATCATCAGTATTTAGTATACTAACTGTTACACTATTAGGATACTCTCCTTTACATATTGTACTGATCTATTATTGTGGGAATAAATGAATTGAAGTTATTTAAAATTTAAGAAAAATACAATCATAGTTTTATGAATACCTTTTATAACAGCTACATGTAGGTTTGCTATTGTGAAATGATGTTTATTGAATATACTTACATTAATACTAATATTCAATGATATTTGTTGTCCATCAATTACTGGTACCACTGATACAGGAGGAGTAATGAGAGGAACTGAAAGATACACTGTGAACATATACATGAAGCCATAGTAATGCTAACCTGTTTCATAATAAAAACGGATATTATTGGATGATCCTATTCCAACATCATTAATAGCAGAAACTGATACATTATTTAATATACAAGGATCAGGATTAGTAGCTGATGTAAAATTAGTATTATTGGTAGTAATGGTCACTAATTCATTGACTATATAGTATCCAGTGATAGGTACATTATCCAGTGTATAAGGAGCTGTCCATGTTAATAATACACTGGATCCGTCATCAATAAAGGTATAATCCAGATCAACCACACTGGCCAATAGACCTAAAGAAGTGACTAATGATGCATTCACACACACACACACACACACACACACACACACACACACTAACCTTGTATCATTAGTATTACCGTTTTACTGAATACTATTTTAGGAGGATCAAGAGTAATAGCTCGACACTTTACTTCAGTGTTATTATTATTATCATAGGCTATTGCTTGTAACTCTACTTTTCTAGTACCGCCATTATTAGTTGTCGTGCCTCTAAATCCACTAGCTATAACATCTATATTAGTAGCTGCTGTATTATTAACCCTGAAGGAAAGATCATCACCAGTTCCTTCACAAGAGAAGACAACAGTAGAGTTGAGTGTTGTATTAATAGACACTGGCTGAACCGTTATATCTATGGACATTCACAATAAAAATAACAAAATAGTTGTAGAATACTTACCAGTACAATCAATATATTGCAGCAAAAGAAAGAAAATTAAAGCTAAAACCGTTATATTTTTTATCATTTTCAACGAAGTAAAACAGTATCAGCCCACCATAAACACTGGGGCGTAGCTGCTAAAATTCATTTTGATCAAGTGACATTATCACAATATAGATATGATTATCACTTACCCGCCCTCTAAGTCATGTTAGCCCGCATGATAATAAATGATATAGGTTAGATCTACTTTTGGGGTGCGTCTACTATCTAGGCACTAAGCTCAATATGGTCTGCATTTCTGCAACTACACTACTAAGGACTTTGTTTTTCTTTGCACTTCGTTGTCAGTTGTTTCATTGTGCTAGTCAGCCTAGTGAGTATCAGTATTCCATAAATGCTACCTAACAATTATACAATACTAGATATAACGGTTCAGCCAGTCTCTATTAATACAACACTCAACTCTACTGTTGTCTTCTCTTGTGAAGGAACTGGTAATGAACTTAGTGTCAGAGTTAATGATGAGCTGGCTACAGATTCAGATATAGTGGCTAAAGGATTCAGTGTAATAACAAGATTAATCAATAATGATAGTGCTATAAGAGCAGAGCTAAAAGCAGTAGCTTATGATCACAATAATAATACTGAAGTAACATGTAACGCTTATACCTGGCGTAATGAGTCTGATCCTGATTCTCTTGAGGTTAAGACCAGTAATACATCAAAATTGATAATACAAGGTTAGGCCACTCCAATTAGATTCAAGTAGCCACTAACCAGACCTGCCCTCTGTGCCTTCGGCACAGAGGGCAGGTCTGGCTACGTGAGACTGTCAGACTGCACCCCAATATGATTCCACACAATCACTAATCATTCTAGTGCATGCAGTTTATAAACACCAGAAATAGGCCAAGACATCCAACTACAAATTTTTTACCACAAACTCGAATTGTATTTGCATGGCAACAATAGTATTTTAAAACTTTAATACTTACAGCTTTTGTTTAGAAGTACCATTAATAATAATAATTTGATTAATACTTAAAAGTGGGTGTGGTTGCATTAAAGTGGTATGGTATTATTGATATTAGAGCTGAAAGGGATTGGAAACAGTTCATGTGATCCCATAGCAATGAATGGAGAATGTGCGTCGTAATTCGTGTCCAAAAAATTCAATTAATTTTTATTACCTTGAGAGTCAAGTCAGTCAACCAGAGGAGAGAGGAAGGCTTTATCTAGGTTTTGTTGCAAGATAGTTTGTAACTGAGGTAGCTCTTGTAGTTAATAATGTTGTATACTGGTATGATTATTTATTAAAATTTTAAAAATACATATGATTGCACCTGAAATCCATGTATAAATTGACTATTTTCAGTGATAACTTACATAAAAACAGTTTTGTACCTATAACTCACCATCAAAGAATAAACAATGAAAGTCTATAGCATACCAAGCAACTATAAGTAGGCCTGCATGCATTGTAATGGCATACTCTCAAATTTTATTCAATACTCTTGTGGTAGTAATGGACACTTTTAGAAAAAATTATTGTCTTTTCTTGTACCTCTACCAGTAGTACCAAAGTCAGGCAAAGATCCTACTGTAACAATTTTTGCTACAGTAATTACTGAAGTGCTATATACTTTAGTGCAATGACTTATAATTTTACTTGTATGTTCTTTATAGGTCATATGACAAAATAATATTTAGACATTTTAAAACAGCAAAATTCTTTATAAATTTATATTAATTCCTATCCCTATAAAAGATGCTGTCTATATTTCTGCTGTAGAATATACGGAACAATGTGAACTGTCACTTGCATGTGCATGCTGGGGCAAACCATAATGACACTAAATAATAATTGTTTTTCATGCAGAAGAACTTTAGTCTTTATTGTTTTTCCATTTTGCCTTTATAAGAGGACAATATTTTGATAATTAGTAACCTTTAAACAACCACTACAAGTTGGAGGCCATTATACTGCATAAGGACACCTAGAAATAGGAAAGTGTGGGTGTTTCTAATCCATTTTAATTATCATAGATATTAGAGACTATGTTTCCCTGGTAGATTATGTGCATGATTAGTCTCGCGTAGCCAGACCACTACCCCGCAGGTACGGAGGGCGTGGTCTGGCTACGCGAGACTAATGCATGATTGGACTGAGCGTTAAATAAAATGAATTTGAACATGTGGCTAGCTTTTTATGGGGAATTAATGAATTTTTGGTTTTTAATGATAATTATTTGATTAAAACTTAAAAGTGGGTGTAGTGCATTGAAGTAGTATGGTATATCATAGATATTAAAGACTATGTGGCTGGAATAGGAAACTAGGTTTTCCCTGGTGGACAATTAATGTTCATGATTGGATTGGGTGTTAAATTGAATGAATTTGAGCATGAGGAATTAATGAATTTTTGGTTTTTTAAATGACTCATATTTTAGATTTGGCAACATTAGCTACAATATATAATTTTTTCAATTTTTTCAACAGTGAAAATATCAAAAAATCTTCACCCAAAAGAAGAAACCTCTGCTTATTGTGTAAAAGCTGTAATAGGTAATGCAGTTGACTGTTAGCAAAAAGAGTATTTTGGATATTACTTCTCTAACTAGCAAATCAGTAAATTAAGCTATGACAGTTCCATGCACAATGATTGTGGTACCATTTTCAATGATCTTTTTAGTCCATTTTTCCCCATGTGATGGAGCAACAGGTACATAAAGTTTGCAATTTTGCAACTAATACAAATTTAAACAATATCACAGTATACCGTATAATGCAAAATTTTCGAGGGCTATAAATCTTGCAGATTTGTTTAAAATTTTATTTTACAAATTTAATTTTTGCAAAGTTATGCCGTCTGCCATCTTGTACCGTAATAATTTGATTTTTGAGGAAGTAATTTTTGCAAATCTTTAAAAAATTACAAAATCCACAAAATTGTTGCTACAAATGTATATGGTACTTACAAAATAACAATAGTATTAGTATTTTTTATTACAGATATGTCACACAAACACTAAAGTATTGAAATATTATCAAAATAAAAATCAACATTGCTGAGTAGCTATTTTTAACCAAATTCACCAAAATCCAGTGACAGTCATTGGCCAAACAGATGATACTACATGGTTTGCTAGTTTCCTATCTCGGTTACGTAGTCTTTAATATACAATCATAAGGATTGAAAATGGGGCATCTCCATGTATATGCCTTGCTAGTACGTGGACATGGGTTTACATTTGTATCTACGGGGGGCTGTCTAGCAAAAATGTCCTTTTGAGACCTGAACATCATAATTTGCACTGAATATTTGCTCTGAAATAAAAACACTTCTAACAAAATTTGTTTAGTCTGTATCTGGTCCGTCAATTGGTCCATAATTTGGATCCATTGGCCTGGTCCGGTCTGTTTTTTAGGGACAATCACAAATTTTGCAGATTTTGTGAATTTTTGGATACCGGTAATCCGTCAAATTGAGCAGCTTTGGGGTGCACATTAGGATAAGTGTTTAGTAAGTAAATAACAGGGATAACAAGAACAGTTGCTTTTCACAACAAAAATATAAAGACATCAGTCAACAAAGCTATTTCTATATTGCAAATGTGCAAGCATCACACAGCTCTAAGTTTACACATTAGTTTTTTCAAGAGTACATAGTATTATGTACTTTTGGTTTTTTAGAATCCTTTGTTGATACATGTAGATTTTTTGTACAATAACTATCTTTAGGTTATACCTAAAGAGTAACAATGGAGCTAGTGAAATACAATTGTCTTTTGTAGTGGTGTTATAACTTCGGTAAAAGTAAATGATATTAGAATATTCATTGCATTTTAGCATAGCAAATCCTCAATTAAGAAATTTTAGGATTTTTGAATTAAGAAGAAAAATTAGGAATTCCAGCAGCTTTTTCATGCACTCCCAATAATAGTTTTAGTCGCTATATTGTTTTATTGGGACATGACATGACAGTGAAGAGTAGAAATAAAAATTTTCCATTTATGCATGGATCCCAGCAACATAAATTTTATTCACACAAAATTAGACTAATTGCAGCATCATATTTTATTCACTTCTTTAGGTCTATTGGATAGTGTTGGTGATCTGGATTATACTTATATTAATGGATCCAGTGTATTATTAACATGGACAGCTCCTTATACACTGGATAATGTACCTATCACTGGATACTATATAGTCAATGGATTTGTGAACATTAATACTACTAATGCTAATATTACATTATCAGCTACTAATCTTTATTCTTGTATATTGAATAATGTATCAGTTTATGCTATTAATGATGTTGGAACAGGATCATCTAATAATATCAGTTTTTTTAATAATAATATTCCATTCTCATTTCAAAGAGGTAATATAACAATTTTCTAGACTGTAATCTAATTTTTGATAGTTACTTTGAGACTGCTGATGTCAACTACTTTGCACTTCAATATACCAGTAAGAAATATTATTAAATAATTTATGTTATATTTGTAATAATTCAGGTTACATTGGAGTGTACTGGTGAAGCACCTGGGAATATTACAGTTATTTTACAGTGTACTGGAACTGGTGTTGTATTTAATAATACATATTTAGTGGAGAAACAAGCAATGAACATAACAGGATCAGTACCAGTACCACTACATAAACAGTGTAATATCAGTATTGTATTTAGTAATGAGGATTGTAGTAGTGAACCTTTTATACAAACAATTGGTATGCCGGCATTCAGTATTTGTGTGTGTTATTTTATTGAACTTGTTAACAGATGCAACTCCTATATCAACTAGCTCATTATCACCCAGTGTCTCATCAACTTTATCACCAACTGCTCCATCAATTACATCATCACCATCTGGTTATTATTACATAATATTATAACTTATTATATTGAGTTCATTGTTTCACTATTATAGGTACTATTATAATTATTGTCTCTGTTGTTGTTCCACTTCTTTTTTTCGTTGCAGTAATTATTATTGTTTGCATTATTTTAATCCTGCGATTACGTGATAATAAAAGTTAGTAACAAAATATTTTTAATCAAATATCATGATTATTAATAGAGATGTTATTGTTTGATGAACAAGTTTCATGTAATGAAGTAAGTTAATTAACATATTATGTATGTGTATTTTAATAATATATAATTTTTTTGTTATTGTTTATCAAAATGCGCTGCTACTAAAAAACAAAAAGAATGAAGGCACTGAACTGTAGTATATTCTCTTCTTATGTATGCTACACAAAAGCTTCATTTAATTTAAAACTGACTCATGTTGCTTTGTGTTCTATTTTGTCGATGCATTAATTTATATTTTTATACTAAAATA
>NW_003546849.1:44096-53552 GCF_000090795.2 Amphimedon queenslandica
GGTACTAACACAGTGTAACAAACATAACGATTTAAGTGTAGGTACCTTTTTGATATGAGAATGTATTGTTTTTAGATATTCCTTCTCCTAATTTATTAGCTCCAGTTATAACAAATGTATAACGATGAATAAATAAATTATTATCCACAAACTGATAACTGGTATCATATACTGCTACAGTATCCACTAGACTACCAGTAATAGCATCATATATATTGAGCATGTAATACAGTATAGGTACTCTATCATCATCAACTGTAGGAGCAGTCCATGTTATATCAATAGTAGAACAGTTGTCAATTGAAGAGCTAATGTTAGTAGCTGGTCCAAGAAAACCTAATGTATATATAAGTCATAATAAAAAATGAGATGCTTACTAAACCAAAAAGATGGCATATAATCAAATTTTCCTCCATTATTACTCAATGATACATTAACAATAAATGTATTTAAATTAGTTATTAAACTAGTACTTCCAGTTGCAGCCATTATTTTATCATTAACTTGTGTTGATATACTGGTATTGTTTATTACTGTGTTATCAGTATTCAGTATACTAACTGTTACACTATTAGGATACTCTCCTTTACATATGGTACTGACCTATTATTGTGGGAATAAAATGAATTGAAGTTATTTAAAATGTAAACAATAACACAATCATAGTTTACATAACATCTTATGAATACTCTTGATAACAACTACATACATGTTGTTTTGCTATTGTGAAATGTCTATTGAATATACCATATAGTGCTTTAATTTCGAGGAGCTAAATTTTCGCTATTTTCGTGGGTTAGCATGAAATTGCGAAGTTAAAGAACCACTAAAATTTCATTGCCATTAAAGGTGTGGAACTAACATTGCGAATCTGCAAAAGTTATTTCTGTGAAAAATTGATTTTTATCAATCCGCAAAATTTTAGCTCCGCAAAATTAAAACGCTATACGGTAGTCTACTTACATTAATACTGATATTCAATGATATTTGCTGTCCATCAATTACTGGTACCACTGATACTGGAGGAGTAATGAGAGGAACTGAAAGATACACTGTGAACATATACATGAAGCCATAGTAGGACTAACCTGTTTCATAATAAAAACTGATATTATTAGACGAGCCTATTCCAACTTCATTAATAGCAGAAACTGATACATTATTTAATATACAAGGATCAGGATTAGTTGCTGATGTAAAATTAGTATTATTGGTAGTAATGTTCAGTAATCCATTGACAATATAGTATCCAGTGATAGGTACATTATCCAGTGTATAAGGAGCTGTCCATGTTAATAGTACACTGGATCCATTAATAAAGGTATAATCCAGATCAGCCACACTAGCCAATAGGCCTAAAGAAGTGAATAATAATGCATTCACACACACACACACACACTAACCTTGTATCATTAGTATTACCGTTTTACTGAATACTATTTTAGGAGGATCAAGAGTAATAGCTTGACACTTTACTTCAGTGTTATTATTATTATCATAGGCTATTGCTTGTAGCTCTACTTTTCTAGTACCACCATTATTAGTTGCTGTTGCACTGAAACCTTTACCTATAACATCTATATTAGTAGCTGGTGTATTATTAACCCTGAAGGAAAGATCATCACCAGTTCCTTCACAAGAGAAGACAACAGTAGAGTTGAGTGTTGTATTAATAGAGACTGGCTGAACCATTATATCTATTACAATAATATAAAAGAAAATAAAATAAATGTATATTGTAACTTACCAGCACAATCAATGTACTGCAGCAAAAGTAGAAAAATTAAATTTAAGTTCATTGTGAACATTCTTATTAAAAAAAAGCACACATGGCTACCAGATTTTTTTAGGTGATTTCAACACTACAATAAATTGCAAGTTGGTTGTTATTATTAATAGCCTTTGAAAATTGATCTGACCAATCAAATGCTTGAGCTCACATGGGCACAAATTCCTATACTAGGCTGTAACCAATTTGCAATTCACTCGCTATATCCAATTCCAAACAACTAAAATAAATGATTAGAGCAATGATATGATGAAGGATAACATTTCCTTTACTGCAATAAGTTGAAGAATTTGTAGTTTTTTAGTCAAACTCATTAGTTTCATAACTTTTTTGTACTCAATTTAGTCAGAATGAAAATTCTATTAATGACACGTGCAGACAAAAAAATAGTAATTATTATCAATGAGTCATTTTGTCTTTCTGCTTCTCCTTAGCTGCTGCAGATGGTGCTTTACAATTTGCTACAACAGAGTCCCAGTTGTATGTGACTGAAGTATCTTTTTTCTGTTGAGTTGTAGCACTAATAATAATGCTTAAGATCAGTATTGTACATGAGACTGACTTACTTTGTAGTTACTTTTTGCTCTGAGGTAGATGATGTCATTCTTTTATCATGGTAATCAAATCCTCTACCAGTTCTGTCTTCATTGTGCTTTGAGTACCTGTGGATCAATTTAAAATCTTTAACTAGATATCATGTACATGTCAGTGTTTTTTTTAGTTACAAAATGAGACTTTTACTTAGACTAGTAATAGTTAGTCATGGAACTTTAGATTTACTTTTAGTTAGTTTTAGTTAGTTACGCTTCAATAAAAATACTTTTAGTTAGTAACAGTGTTGTTTTAGTTCATGGTTTACATTTTAATTTTAGTTACGGTACTTTAATAGCCTTTAATAGTATAGGAATTTGTGCCCATGTGAGCTCAAGCATTTGATTGGTCAGATCAATTTTCAAAGGCTATTTTTTTAAGTTATGGTTATGGTACTTTAGAACAAAGTATATTTAGTTCAAGTTCTAGTTATAGTCTATAACTAGAACTTGAACTAAATATGCTTATAGTAAAGCCTCAGCCTATTTATTTTAGTAAACCAAACAATACCAAGCAAAATAATCATTGACTCATAGCAATTTCAAATATTACCATAATCAAACATGCTCCACTAACAAAAGTACCCTCTCAACAGGGTCAATTTTGGTCAAATGAAAGTACCGTATAGCGGGTTTTTCGTGGATAATAAATTTCGCGAATGACCCATATCCGGAAGTTTGCGGAATTAATTTTCACAAATTTCCACTAATATCTGCCATCTTGTACCATATTAAATTGATTTTCAAGGAATTTAATTTCGTGAATCATGAAAAAATCTGCGAAATTCGCGAAATTTGTTATCCTCGAAAAAAACCCGCTATACGGTAGATTTCAATTAACAAGTAGGTGTGGCTAGTACTAGTACAAAACTGTTAATTCTGTTTTAGTTATAGTTTTGAAAAATCATTTTAGTTATGATTCTAGTTATTTTGACATCAAATGGAAGAATTATAGTTTAGTTAACTAAATTACAATTTTGCTGTACTAAAATAGATTTAGTTATAGTTATAGTTAACTAATACAACACTGGCTTAGTAACAGTTAGTTTTTAAAATTTCTAAATGTCTTTAGTCAGTTATAGTTAAGTTTTTCAAAATTTATAAAAGATTTAGTTAGTTATAGTTAGTTAACTAAAAGTAAATCTGGCCTAACTAAAAGGGTTTTAGTTTTAGTTATAGTTAACTAAAACAACACTAGACTACAATTGTAGCTAAATGTATGTTTATCGGTCAGGTCTAAGTACATAGGCTACACTATAATGCTGGGGTATGAATTCTACATTGTGTACTTGCCGTTTATCCTGTCTATGGCTTGAACTATCACCAACTGATGAGCCAGTAGCTCCTTTGCTTTCATGATATGACCTTGAAGATGCTTTTGTATCAGAATATGAAGGTGTTTTACTCTTGTGATATGAGGTTGCTCTTTTGCTGTCATGGTGTGATGAACCTGAAGTTTTTCTGCTGTCACGGTATGAGTTTGAGCTTTTACTATCACGATATGAGCTATAGTTTCATGATGATGATGTATTTCACTGTCACGAAAGTTTGAACTTTTACTGTCACGATATGAGCTAGTGTCATGATGGCATGTCTCGCTGTCACAATATGAGCTTGAGCTTTTACTCTCATGATGTATTCTGCTGTCATGATATGAGCCGCTAGAAGCTTTCTTGCTGTCATAATATGGTTTGCTACCATGATATGAAGAGGCTGCATCTGATTTTGCTGTGTGAATTTGAAGGAGTTTTACCATCATGATGTGAACTTGAAGCAGCCTTGCTGTGACTTGAACCAGATCTGCCATCATGGTAAGAAGCAGATTTGCTGTCGTGATATGGAGCAGTTTTGCTATCTCAATAAGAACTAGATGTTTTGCTATCACTAGTACCAGATTTGTCGTTGTGATATGTTCTAAGTTGTCCAGTACTTGCAGTAGATCTGTCATCATAGTATTTTGAATCCCTATAAAATAATATTATAACTTTTTATTTAAACTAAAACAACTTGCTTGGACTTAGCTTCTAATTTACTGTCCTGTTTATGTCTATCAGTATGATGATGCTCTTCATGAGAATGAAGCTGTTCTACATGTTTTTAAAATTTTAACACCATGCATGCACTTTATCACTTACTTGAAGGAGCTTCGGATTTGAAAGACTTTTCTGTCTGACGTGCAGTAGGTAGAGTCTTTTGTTGTTGAACTGATGTCTTATTTGCTGTAGCAGTGAGTGGAATAAAAGGAGGAGGACCTGTTCCAGATGACTGTACTCTTTGGAAGTTTTCTGATGTCTATCAAAATGTAGATATACATGTAAAATTGGCTTAAAACCATTATTAATGAAGTTTATTTCAGTCAAAGCACTCAATTATTTTTGCCCGTAGTAGGGCTTAAGTTAGCTTGAAACTTAAGTCCCAACATAACTAGGTACATACATGTACATGTAGAACTATAAAAGCTTAGTTTAGGAAAGAAGGAAGATGTGCTTCTATCACATTATGCTTACCAAGTTCACTAATAGATAATATTTAAAAAATAAACAATAGACATAAAAATAAACAAGAGAAGCATAGTTGTGGAGGAGGTTTTTATGGAAGACACTGTCACAAGCTTTTTGATGTCAACAGAATGCTAAAATGTTGAAATCTTGTGTAAGTTGATGACTTCATTAAAAATAATTTAAATAATTATCAATTAAAACTGGTAAAATTATAAAATTAATATTGAATTGATGATGTCATCTTCCGGTAAGAAATCAAAACTCTGGTAGCCCTCACGCAGCCAAACAGTATGGAGAACAGTAAGTTTAGCTACAAGTTATAGGTTTCCAAATGTCTACTTTGCTTCAATGCAGCTGCACTGGTTTCTTTTCCTCCAAGTGACTGTGTAGTTAATGATGAAGAAGAAATCCAAAGCGAGGTTTGCAACACCTAAATTTAGTCACAGACTTAGTTCTGTCCTTTTGTTTTTTATAGAATGATAGTCATTCATCCAATAGCAGGGAGCCTCTTATCAGGGAGCCTCTCGTTCCAGACCCTCTTGTCGTTCCTCAGCCTCTTGTCACTACTCAGCCTCAGCTCACGCGTGACTTTCATTTCATTTATCGTCGTAATCAAACTCGCTACGCGAGACTAATCAAACTCCAAGTGACAACTTTTTTATGCTAACTATTATTCAACTCTTTTGCTGTTCTCTAATTGGATGCTTGGCCCTCTTTTGTATTATTCCAGCTCTGTGCTTTGTTATCAAAGTTAGTACCATACAATTCTTTTATTATCAGTGTACAATGTCAGTGTACAATGTAGTTGACTTTTAGCCTCTCATGAATGTAATTGGAATTATTATCATGTTGTGATTCTTATCATTTCTTTATTATGGTGACCACATCCATGTTACATGGAACAGTGACCCCAACCATGTAATTGAAAGCATTATCATGTTGTGATTATTATAGGCAAGGAAGGCTGAAATGGATGGTGACATCATTACAATGTATTCAAGGCGACAGCTTGCCCTCATTTTTAATTTTATTGGCTTCTTTGTTGGCATCATAAATATCTTTATAAATATTTATTTCATTCTAAATATTATAGCACTTACTTACTAACATAAACTAGTGCTTTATGTCACACTAAACTGATGGTAATGCTGTCAAATTTTGTTATTATTAGTTAATAAATATTTATACATTACAAATCAAGTATACCACAGGATTAATTGTACTATATGCCAGAACGATATTAAGTCAGTAGAACATATGTACATGTACAGAAGAAGAAATAACTCATAAAATGCAGTTTAGAAGCAAAGAAACACTTTACTGACTGTATCACATTTATCACATATTCTATCCTTTTTTACCAAGCATGACAATACATTTGTATGCCTCTAAGTACCTTTAAATTGGACTGAATCTTGCAATTTTAGCATGTAGTAGATTTTCCTGGTATTAAAAATTGTGATTAAATAATTGTTACTAATAGTTATATGGTATTATTAATAACTGTGGGTATTAATAATTGCAATTTTATCCCAACGCAATATTTGCAATATATGGTACCCGTTTTAAAAAGTAACCTTAAACTATTGAACTGGAAATTCATACTTTTTCAAGATTCCATTTTTTAATCATGTGCTCAACGTGGCCTCCTAGAATAACAGTTGATTTGTCTGTTAGTAACAGAAAGCCACCAACAACATTTTGCTTGATATCACTAACTTGGTACCAGGAGGACTTGAAGGTCTAATAATTGTAACAAAAGGAGACTACTATAGTAATAAATGATCATACATGTACATAATACCGTATAGCAGGACATTTCAGAGGGAGTTAAATTTGACAAATTTGGCATTTTGATAGCCATTCGCCAAAATAAAATCTGCCATTTTGAGCCATTATGCACATGCTTAATGGCACGTGGCCACAAATTTGCCAAATTAAAATCTGCCAATTACCAAAACTTAGCAATTCGCCAAATTTAAGTCCCTCCAAAATTTTCCACTATACAGTAGCTGGTACATGAACATTAGAGGTAGAGAATTTGGGAGATTTGGCATTTGTTATACAGCTACTTGCTAAAATCACTTCGAACCAACCACTTCTTTCAAATCACTTTTATACAAATGCACAATGGTCACCACAAGTTCACCAAATTAAGTTCAAAAATTTAAGTAATTCACCAAAATTTTATCTCTTTAAATCACCAGCTGTACAATATCTAAGATGAGGTATAGGCAAATATTCTATAGCATGGCAGTAATTGTGTCCATCTGTGAGTTGAAGCTTTAGTAATCTCTTTTTACACAAGTCATCATGGTGCTGGTACCACTGATAAAGGAGGAGTAATGAGAGGAACTGAAAGATACACTGTGAACATATACATGAAGCCATAGTAGGACTAACCTGTTTCATAATAAAATTTGATGTTATTAGATGAACCTATTCCAACATCATTAATAGGAGAAACTGATACATTATTCAATATACAAGGATCAGGATTAGTAGTTAATAATATAATATTAGTATTATTATCAGTAGTAGTAATGTTTACTAATCCATTGACTATATCCAGTAATATAGGTACATTATCCAGTGTATAAGGAGCTGTCCATGTTAATAATACACTGGATTCATTAATATAAGTATAATTCAGATCAACAACACTATCCAATAGACCTAAAAAGTAAATATTGATGCACACGCATGCACACATACACAGACATTAACCTTGTATCATTAATATTGTTGTATTATACTGAATACTATTACAAAAGGTTCATCATTAATAGCTCTACACTTCACTTCAGTATTATTATTATAATCATAAGCCATGGCTTCCAACTCTGCTTCTCTAGTACCGCCATTATTAAATACTGTTTCACTGAATCCTTTAGCTATAACACCTATGTTAGTAGCTGGTGTATTATTAACCCTGAAGGAAAGATCATCAGCAATAGCTTCACAAGAGAAGACAACAGTAGAGTTGAGTGTTGTATTAATAGACACTGGGTGAACATTTATATCTATAATTACAATAAAAATTAAAAATGAAATAAAAGTATACTTTAACTTACCAGCACAATCAATGTACTGCAGCAAAAGTAGGAAAATTAGATTTAAAATCATTGTTGACATTCTTATTAAACAAAAGCACACATGGCTACCAGACCTTTGAGGTGATTCCAACACTACAATGAATTGCATGTTGATTCAACTTGGTAGTCATTATTAATAGCCTTTGTAAATTAATCTGACCAATCAAATGCTTGAGCTCACATGGGCACAAATTTCTATAGGCTGTATGCAATTTGCAATTTACTGTATCCTATTCCAAACAACTAGAATAGCAACAAGAGTAGTATATAACACACTTCAACAAGAGTAGTAGGTACTCTTGTTGTTGAAGAAAGTGCTGAGAATAAACACATTCATATATTATTGTTTCACTTCCTTTTGTATACAATAACTGCTATTATATGAGACTTATTATCACATTAATATCAGACTTCAGTAGTGTGCTACTGTGATAGCTATAATAACATATAATTAAATATGTCATACTAATTAGTATTAAGTGTAATGTTAATGTCCTACCTCTAAACACATAACAGTTTAATACTTACCAAAATACTTAGTTTACGGTAGTATCAGTGGGAAGGGGACAAGTGCTGACTCAGCAACTCAACTCAATAGTGTTAGTGCATGAATATGTTTCCTCATCATTATCAAAGGAAACTGCTAGTGAAGTTGGAGGAGTCAGGAGTGATCCACCACAACCACTCCTCCCTGCTCAGCAACCCTGCACTGATTATGATTAGTATAACTGATACAGTACACCTAGTTCTGTACTTTCTTTTTATTCATCTCTCCATGTACAAAATGAATAAGCACCTCATATGAGGTGTTTATGGAATTTTGAAACCAAGGACAAAGCCTGAGGTTTCCAAATTAGCAGTCTCCATAGGATCTGGAAACCTCAATCATATCATTAACATCAAACAGAATTATTTATGAATAGTTTAAATGTAGTTAAACTTAAGGATTGTTACACTAGTACAACAATGAACTTTATATATAGTTGTGCAATTAAATGAATACATGAATCGTGACTAAGTAATGTATGTAACCAACTCCACACAATACTATCACACACATACATATTAATTGTTACGACGGGTTTTCATCTCTGTAAACTTGAGACTATAGCTATCTCCTTTCCAGTCATACCATATGATTCCATCCCACCTGTTAGCTCCAGTTGGAGTAGTGTAATAACGGCCATTGAGATGAGATTGAAAGCAAGCATTAAACCACCAGGCACCATTGTAATAATCAGCACAATTCCCACCACTGTTATCATTATCATTATCTCTTGTAGTGAATTTCATTCCATTGTGAATATAACCACTATTAGGATCAGTAATCAATCCATCCCCAGCAGTACCAGAGTATCCTCCTACTGTTAGTATATATTCAGTACAACCATCACTAACATTAAATGTAGAGTAGTTAGCATATCTTGTGTTCCCCTCAAAGTCTCCCAGGTCCACTCTTAGTGTGTTTGATCCTTCTTTAG
>NW_003546850.1:0-2826 GCF_000090795.2 Amphimedon queenslandica
TGGGCGTTCTCTATCTTCATAAACTCAGTCTTTGTGTTGCCATAATAATTAGTCATGAAATTATTGTGGGCAGTTATGTTATTAATGTAGATGTTTAAAACTTTATTTCTACCATCTTGAGTTCCTGTATCAATAGCATAAATACACAAGCCCACTCTTGTAGCATTGGTCTTGGTAAAAATTGAATTACTAAAATAGATATTGACTGAAATTTTAAAAGAAGGATTATGTAAACTGATAAAAACTACACTTGAAGGATTTGATTCAGTTGAAGTCAAGACATTGTTATTAAATACACTGCGGTTGAGATCTAATGGATAGCTGGCTTTTGGAACATCAATCATTATAAGTAATATCAAATTCGATTTTTCTTTTGCTACGTTGGATACAAAGCTAACCTCATCAAATACTGTTCTACCATGACTGGTGTTATAATGAAAGAGAAAAAGTAAGGCACCATTGTTTTGGGTGAAGTTAGTTTTGAGGACAGAAACAATAGCTGGATAGTTTGTTTGAGTATAAAGAACAGTCACACCAGCTGCACTTAAAATTGGATAATAGTTGTGTACGTAAGGAGGGTATTCAAGATATTCTGCACTTCTTAAGTCTTCAATATTATTAGTTATAAGTGAATTGTTAATTACTGTATGTGTGTCAATAATATTATGATCTTGAGCAAAAATTATCAGAGCACCACTACCAATGTATGTATCATCAGTTATATTGCGGTTAAAAATTTTTTTTGAAACACTAATAGTTAAACTATTCATTGTTGCATTCACTGGGTTCATGGCTAGTATAGCAAAGCCATAATAGGATGTAATGGTAACCTTTTCAAGTAATAGAATATTAATACGTGGAAATAGTAACACAGCTGATTGATATCGAGTGAAAAAAAATGGAGAAACTAGAGAATTAGTGACATCAATGATTGTACTGTTCTTTAAAAACCCACCACAACCTCTAAATACTAACCTTTGCAGAGTCAGGTTGGGTACGTTAACAAAGGAAAATCCAGTGGTAAACTTAATGTGTAAGTGGGTATTGCAGTTAATGAGAGCTGATCTAGATAAATCACTAGTTATTGTCAATGAGTAGGTAGTATTGATCATACAGAATGAGACTTTACCACTAATGTAATGAGTGATGTTGGTAGACAGCACTACAGTAGTGTTCCCCACTACTGGTGGATCATTATAGCATAAGAACTGCTCCAGCTCATTCTCTTCAGTCATATTAATTACATCCTGACTGATGCCACATTGAATCAAAAGAGAGAGAAGTAGCAAGAAGCGATAGAAGGACATATTTGTGTACAGTAGACTAGCTAAGGATTTAGCTGTTTCTTGTTTATGTACTTAAAGTTGTTTTTTGAACATTGTTAACAACCTTATTTGGAAACAATTATGAATAACCCTGAAAATGAATGTGACTATATGAACAACAGTAAAAGTTGATTTTTAAAAAATTCCAGTTATTGTACATGCAATGCAATATGAGGAAAGATAGTATTAATTGGGAAACACAGGAAAGACAGAGAATGATACTTACTATTGTTTTTTAATGTAGGGATTTAAAGACTGCAAATATATTTCTCACGAGACACGGTATTGTGAAATTGGGAGACTTTGGCATTTCAAAAGTTTTATCAGGAACTCATCAAGCAGCTGATTCTATAGTTGGCACTCCTTACTACATATCACCTGAAATTGTAAGTTTAATAAACTCATAGTAGATAGTACATACAGGTGTGTAGTGTACAGAATGGAGAATTGTGAATAAAAAAAGTGTATACTTAATATGTATTTTGTGGGCCATAAATTTTGTGGTATATACTTCTAGCTACATGTACAATTAGGCTAACTTACTTAATCTTCCCTTTAAGTTATAGCAACTAAAGAATCTCTTCTATGTTTATGTACATTACTATTATTGTTATTTTTTAATTGTATTGTAGTGTGAAGGGAAACAGTATAATTCTAAGAGTGATATTTGGTCGTTGGGTTGCATATTACATGAAATGATGTGTCTCTCTCGTCCGTTTGATGGAACTAACCTACCAGCACTTGTCCATAAAATAGTCGAGGTACATACATTCAATCTGTACATGTGGATGTTTATATGTGGTGTAATGTGTTATTGTATGCTAGTATGACATGCATGTTTATACTTTCTAGGGTTCATTTGATCCCATTAAAGGAAAGTATAGTGATGAATTGAAGCAGCTGGTGAGTGGAGAGTAGAGAGAGAGAAAAATGAGGAGAAAAAGAGAGAGGGAAGGGAGGGGGTGAAGACAAATGAATATACATTGCAGACCTGGAGTCAGTTACAATTATAATTATAATTAGAGGGTCAATTAGGATTACGATTACTTAATTGTAATTGCAATTGAGGTTTAAATTTGAACAGAATGTAATTGGAATTTGTATTAAAATTGGCTTGTCATAGCGTACTGACTACGAACTCAATACAGACATTGAGAAATGCTCTCAGTCTACCTCAGTAGCCACTTCACATTACATGATCATATGTACAAAGTGTGATGATCAGGGTTTTCTTGTATAAGCTCATCATGTGTACTGTTTAGTTGCTCAGTAGAGCTTTTTGTAAAAAGAACCTGATCCATATTTTGTAAAAAAATAGCTTCTCCATATTTGTAAATTTTTTAGATGCATATTGAGCTCATTTCAATCAAAATTGGAATTTTTAAAGAATTTTTAAATTTGCTGAAAAATGTTATTTTTACAACTATATCTAATTTCCTTGGTAAGTAATCACTACAAAAAAATCTAAGAACAACTGCTTGTCAGTTACAAATCTAATCTC
>NW_003546850.1:3377-11990 GCF_000090795.2 Amphimedon queenslandica
GGCTATAGTGCATAACAGAATAGTAGTCATATGGTATTCCATATGTCCTTGCACGCCTTGCTCTCCAAAACTGTAACCAACCTACAATGGACAAGTGATTATTATAAACAAACAAGTTATAATAAAAGTTATTTTTGCAACTATATCCACTTTACTAACATGTGTTCTTGTTGACTTTTACATATCTGTTCCTGTCTGGTCTGTTATGCTCATGATGGCGTCCCATTGCATGCATTATCTCATGGGCTGGTACCATTGGACGTCCAGATCCAGAACATTTCTCACTCAGAAAAACTCTTCTTGCTCCAAAAAGAGGCCTTCCTAGCAACCTCACAAAACATCTGTTTAATAGTGGGAAGGAATATATATTCCATGAACACTCAGCTAACTTGCTTCTGTGTCTTTTGAACAGCATGTGCCTCCTCCACCTTCTCCTTCTTATCCTTTGAAATCTAATGCATGTTCCTGACTGGATTGCTCTCATTGATTTATGGAGGTTTGAAAGTAAAATATGATTACGCTCTATAATATTTCATTTCTATAATCAGAATAGAATCCATTTTATGTACTTAAGTTTCTGTGAATCCTGTATCTTATCTTTCTGCCCCACCTTCTTCCCCTTACCCATGCTTCAGTTTTAGCAAGTCCATCCCATCCACTCTTCTTGTATAAAGCAGCTTCAGTTTTACTAAGGAGTATATCACCATCAACTATAACACCTTCTTTCTCTGCAGGTTCTATAACACAAAGTATCAATTAATGAATGAGACTATTGTTTTTCCTTTACCTAAGTATGTATCGTCATCATCATCTTCGTCAACAAAGGTTTCAAACTCAGACAAATCAGCATCTTCATCATCTTCTGTTTTCATTTTCTCCTCACTGTCAGTTATCATGGCATCCGTGTTTCCTATGAGATCTTCAGAGTTTTCCCTGTTTTCTTGCTCTATGAATCCCTGTTTCACTGGAGGTATTGGAAAGCCCTTCTCCACTGGAGGTAGAGGAGGGCCCTGCTCCACTGGAGGTATTGGAAAGTCCTGCTCTACTGGAGGTATTGGAGAGCCCTCCTTCACTGGAGGTAGAGGAGGATCAAGGATTTCATTCTCATTGTCACTAGCAAATTCTTGATCTGCAAAGAAAAGGTTTAGATGATTCCATTATAAGTGTGTAGTCTTACCAGGTTCTATTTGGCAAAGTCCAAGAAATGGGAGACACAGAAGAAGGACAACCAATTTCATGGTTACTTTGCTTCTGGTAGGACTAATGCCTCCAGAAGAAATGTCTGACAATCTGCTTATTCAGAACACTTTTTATACACATTTATGACAGCTGCATGCCTACATCTCCATGTCTAATTGTACATAAACTGAAGTTGTTTATATTGCATCAATGTTTAGTTATTCCTGAAACCTATAGTTATGGTTACTGAAAAGTGAAAGTGATTCAATAATGAACATAAAAAACAAAGCAGCATTCTTGTGTACTGGAGCTGGATACAGTGTTTGCTAAAGCTCATTCGTGTGTTATCACTAGGAGGGAGAAGAAAATGAAAATAGAAGGACAGTATTGCTCTGCCAATCTACTCAATACATACAAGCTTGACTGGTTTTGTTATTCTGCCAATTATATGCGTAACAAACAACAAACACATTGTCTATTGACGGAGTCAGAGATAATAAAAAACAATATACTTGAAAGCACGTCAACTTAAACATCCATGCAATTGTACACAAATGCAACATAACTTATTTTTAAATGGTCTATATTGGATGATGAAGCTTTTAATAATGAGCATATACACATCACAATGGTGAATTTGCTGCTGATACAGTTATCGGTTCTTGCTTCTTGATTTTATATTTATTCCTTAGTTTCCCTTCAGTTATTTATATTAAAATATTATTGTATAATAAATCATACACAAGCAAACACAAGTGATGACTTACAAACTTGTTTCTCATTACATCAAAGTATAAAACAGCACAACCCTAATAGAAGATAATTATAAAAGCTCCTAAAAAATTGGCCCAAAGTCCCTATACTATAGTACAGGGTCTTTGGCAAAATTTTGCCAAAAAATGACTAGGAGAGACTTTTCTCTTATTATAATTTTTCTGATACATGCATGTTCTTATGTTTAGAAAGTTTAAGCTGATTTCTATCATAATTAATTTTTTTATGAATTTTAAAAGTTACTTTGAAAGGCAATGTAATTCTAATTGAGCCTATTTTTTCAAAAGTAGTGTAATTATACATGTATGTGTAATTGTAATTGAGGATTTGTAATTGACCCCAGGTCTGGTACATGCATAATATTGTTATTAATTATCATGTATTAGGTCCAGAGGATGCTACAGAAGGATCCTAGCCGAAGACCCAGTGCCTCTGAGCTTCATGATGCAACCGTCCCTCCATTACTGGAGGCAATACAGATCAAGGAAGGGATACTCCTACCGACAGAGCCTACTGTTGACGATAATAAGGAAATGAAGTCTTTCCTGTATTATCTTGATGGCCAATCTCTCTCATTTCAGCCAGTCTCCTGTCCTATACAAGACAAGATCACACACGTATTTTTTATAAAATTAGTATTACTATTATTACAGCATAATACATGCAGAGGCTTAATTTTCAATAAATCTTGTTTCAATAAAATTATGCATAAAATCCAAAATTAAAATGCTTTTGTACAATAAATCAAAAAAATTATAGTTTACACCTTAATTCAACTGATCCAGAAAGTTATCTGCTACTTTTACATTATTATGATGATTATTCTATTAACTATTTTTTATTACATGTATTTTAGGTATCCGTAGGCTATGGTCACATGATGGTTGTCACTGCAGACACTTCAGTGTACAGTTGGGGCAAGAATGAGTATGGACAGTTGGGACATGGTGACAGAGAGTATAGGCACCACCCCACGCTGATTGCTGGACTCAAGGGACGCAATATATTAAAGTGGGTTTGTTGTATGGCTTCATGTGTATGTCATCTCTTCTTGTGTTTGTGTGTATAGGGTTGAGTGTGGGGGAGAGTTTAGTATTTTTAAGAATGAAAACGGGATAATAATGTCTTGTGGAAGAGGAGATAAGGGAGTACTAGGACACGAGAACTATCAGTAAGAGCTAGAGTAATATTATGTGTAATTTATTCTCTCTCACTTTCACTTTCTCATAATTTCTTTGAATCTCTTTTCTCTCTCTCTCTCTTTTTCTTCTTTCTCATTTCCTCTCTGCCTTTCTATCTCTCATATTCTCTTCCCTTCTTTCTTTTTCCTTTTTGTCTTTACCCCTCTTTCTCTCTCCTTCTCTTTTTCCCTCTTTCTCTCTCCTTCTCTCTCCCCCTCTCTCTCTCTTCTCTTTCCCTACTCAGTGATTATCTGCAGCCAGAGATAATCAAGTCATTACTAACTCATGATAGCCACTTGATATCCTGCGGTGAGAGTCATGTTGCTGTACTCACTTTAGATCACAAAATATTCACTTGGGGCTCAGGAAAGTATGGCTGCCTTGGAAATGGATCAGAAGATAACTGGTAGGCACTACACATAACATACACTGTACGTACATGTATATACTTACTTCTTATTAAACTAATAATAGTAAACTCTTGTTTTATGGGCTACTTGTATTCTTTTCTTTTTCTTTATCACTTACAAATGTACTTGTATTTTTCTTTCCTATTAATCTTGTATTTATATTAGCAATAATTGTTTAGCAAATGATTGTCATTGGTCATTATATTATATTTACTAATTTTTGTACATGTAGTTTTGTTCCAACTGAAGTTGTTTTAAGGAGTCCAGGAGCAAGAATGGATGAAGTAGCTATTGATGTGTACTGTGGTATGGACAGTACTGTATTCATTACTGAAATGGGACGAGTTTTTGCCTGTGGAAAGTAAGTTATGCATGTACATGATGTCTATATAGTTGTTATTATTGTCATTATTATTATTATTATTATTATTATTATTATTATTATTATCATTATTGTTTTTGTTGTTATTAGTAATGCCGATAATAAAATTGGAATAAATAAAAGAGAAACTTTCATCATGCAAATGAAGAAATTATTAAACAAAGTATGTATTATCAATCATTGCTACTATACTAAAACTACACTATCATTAATATAATAGCACAGGCAAAATTTGGCCAAAGCTCCTGAATTGTACATTAATTAGTTAATAAAAATTACTACAATTAATACCATTATTATTATTTATTATTATTATTATTTTCCATTATTGTTATCATATAGCATCATTTGCAAGTCCCCTATTCCATCAATCCGCTGCCTATTAAAGACTTAGGGAAGCACAGGATCATTGATTGCTCATTGGGATCAACTCATTCAGCATTCCTCACTGAGACTGGCCTCGTGTATACTTTTGGACGTAATAATCACGGTCAGTTAGGATCAGGGAATGCACTCCCTAGAGAAATGGCAGTGGTTGTTAAAGGATTGAAGAATAAACCAATAGTAAGATATTATTTTATATTATTGTATACTAAGTACTTGAATGCCATTAAATAAAAAACGTATGTGTTATGTTAAAATTAAATGCTACATTGATGTCCAGTATTGTCTGTGTACATTAAGCAAAACTATAATTCCCTCCCTCCTTTTCTTTTGCATGTACATGTACATGTATATTGTTATGCTTTGCATTACTGAATTTCACATTATTATTGTTTTATTGTTAGATGGTTACTTGTAGTGAGCTAGCTACTGTAGTTGCCACTGAGTGTAACACGTTTCATATCTGGGGCTCTAGACCAATCATACAATCACCACTATCAACACTGCTCTCAGGACAACCGACTGATAAAGGTAATTGTTAAATAATTATATTTTTCATAGTCCACAACTTTTTACTGTGTATTAATGTATGTTAAACTTTGCAACATAGATCTCTACATGTATACATTTATTTGAATTAAATGTAAGGAGTTGTATTTGGGAAGTGGCATGTTGCAAATTTTTAGGAAAAAGTAATGACTATATATAGCCCATAGTTTTTCTAAAAATGTCTCAAAAATCACCAAAAATTTTTTGATGCATTTTCTGATACATATTGATGTATTTATGCTGTTTAGAAAGTTTAAGGCAATTCTGACTTCAATTTTTAAAGTTATGGTCAATTTTGAAAACTGCCAAAGTCGTGAAAAATACCCTATACTATAGCGCATGGTTTTTTCCCAAAACTAGCTCAAAAATTACCAAAAATTTGTATTACATTTTCTGATACATATTGATCTACTTATGCTGTGTAGAAAGTTTGAAGTGATTCCAACTTCAATTTTTAAAGTTACGGCCATTTTAAGGAAATGCCAAAATTCTGAAAATACCCTGTACTATAGCCCATGGTTTTTTCCAAAAAATGGCTCAAAAATCACAAAATTTTTTATTACATTTTCTGATACATATTGATGTACTTATGCTGTGTAGAAAGTTTGAGGTGATTCCGACTTCAATTTTTTAAGTTACGGCCATTTTAAGGAAATGCCAAAATTCTGAAAAATACCCTGTACTATAGCCCATGGTTTTTTCCAAAAAATGGCTCAAAAATCATGAAAATTTTTTATTACATTTTCTGATACATATTGATGTATTTATGCTGTGTAGAAAGTTTGAGGTTATTTTGACTCTAATTTTTAAAGTTACGACCATTTTAATAAAATGCCAAAATTTTAAAAAATACCCTGTACTATATATAGCCCATGTTTTTTTCCAAAAAATGGCTCAAAAATCACCAAAATTTATTATTACATTTTCTGACACATATTGATGTACTTATGCTGTGTAGAAAGTTTGAGGTGATTCTGACTTTAATTTTTCAAGTTACAGCCATTCTAAAAAAGCGACAAAATTCTGAAAAATACCCTGTACTATATATAGCCCATGAAAAATGGCTCAAAAATCACAAAATTTTTAAATTACATTTTCTGATGCATATTGATGTACTTATGCTGTGTAGAAAGTTTGAGGTGATTCCGACTTCAATTTTTTAAGTTACGGCCATTTTAAGGAAATGCCAAAATTCTAAAAAATACCCTGTACTATAGCCCATGGTTTTTTCAAAAAATGGCTAAAAAAATTAGCCCAAATTTTTATTACATTTTCTGATACATATTGATGTACTTATGCTGTGTAGAAAGTTTGAGGTGATTCGGACATCAATTTTTAAGTTACAGCCATTTTAAGAAAACGCCAAAATTCTGAAAATTACCCTGTACTATAGCCCATGGTTTTTTCCAAAAAATGGCTCAAAAATCATGAAAATTTTTTATTACATTTTCTGATACATATTGATGTACTTATGCTGTGTAGAAAGTTTGAGGTGATTCCGACTTCAATTTTTAAAGTTACGGCCATTTTAAGAAAATGCCAAAATTCTGAAAATACCCATACTATAGCCCATGGTTTTTTTCCAAAAAATGGCTAAAAAATCACCCCAAATTTTTATTACATTTTTTGATACATATTGATGTACTTATGCTGTGTAGAAAGCTTTAGGTGATTCTGACCAAAAATTTTCATGTTATGGTCATTTTTCAAAATTTGCCATTTTTCATAAACAAGCAAAGGCTATAGTGTTTCCCTTTTATGAAAAATTGCCTCCAAAATTAGTGTATCTGAGACTTATATTAACCCATTCACATAGGCTTAATTTATTTGTGTTTGTTTATCATGCACATTAGGTCCTGTCAGTAACAGCAGTGAATATATTGATCCTCATCAGTCCATCAATGGCTCAGAGGAAACTGATTATTTCTTTCGTAAAAAGAAATCAAACCAGAAACTCTCCGCAATGGATGATAGCCGAGATGAGAGCTCCTCAGTCGGTTTGGTAACCTGTCACTGTTCCGACGAATACATCAACACACTCTACAACCTACTCCTTCCTTCTGATGACACCAATTTATCGAGACAAATGTCTACAGGCGGAGTCAGTGGGCGTGGCTTAAAAAGAGGAGGAGCTTCATCACAGGATATTGCTAAGGATATTATATTGAAACCGAAAGTTATTGATCTTGTAGATCAGAGTGGTCCATTGGAGAAGCTGTGGGAGATGGGACTGAAGGAGGTTAAAGTGGAGACTATTCGTTCGTTTGGTAGTAATATGATGATACTGTTACACGCCCACATACCTAATGAGCCCAGCACTAAGAACAATGCACCTGGTAAAATAGTAATGAAGACTAAATTGAGGTAATTAACTTAATTTGCATGTACTTATAGAATTTTGATAGCTTCACTGACGTGTGTACATGCATGTTTCTTTATTTTATGCAAGGTACTTTGAAATGTTTTATTTTTTTACCAAAATTGATTCCTCGATTTTAAGGAAATACCAAAATTATAGCCCTGATGTTTTTTCCAAAAAATGGCTCTGAAATCACCCAAAATTTTTATTACATTTTTTGATACATATTAATGTCCCTATGCTATGTAGAAAGTTTGAGCTAATTCTGACTTTCAGTTTTTAGAATTACGGCCATTTTAAGAAAACGCCAAAATTCTGAAAAATACCTAAGGCTACCCATTAGTTTTTGATGTAGTGTTTTCTAAAGAAGCTGTTATAGTCTATAATGTTTATGCATAGTTGCTCACAAACAACTTTATAAAGTATTACACTTCATTGTTATAGGCGTAGTGTTATTAGTATGACGTCAGTAGCTGGTAAAATGAGTAGACCTGTACAAGAGGTACCACAGTTTCCTACTGAAGAGGCTGTTGCTATTAATAGAGCAACAACAGCTGTTACTATAAATAGAACAGCAGCTACAAGGAGTCCTGCAATGATGAGCCAATTGTCTGAAACTGGACAAGTGAGTTAGAGATGAAGAAGAGAATGAGAAAGGATGGGGGGGGGGAAGTGTAGTACAGCTGAGGATTTTGGATTGTGCAAGTTCTAAATTTTTGATGATTGATTGGCTGGTTTTATTTGGTGAATGAAAAATTTCCCCATCTAAAATTACCAGCTATACAGTATAGTAGAAAGGGTGCATAAAGAGAGAGAGGAAGGAAGGAAGGAAGAAAGTCATAAAAGTACTATTTTACAATAATAATTATTAATTTACTTGTAGCTGGATACATGGTTACAGAATGAGCTAATGGATGGTATCAAATTTGAAGAGTCAGTATTGCCAGCTGTTGAGGAATCGCATGGTTGGTTTCCTGAATCACTACGTGTTAAAGAACAATGTTGGACTAGCAGCACTACCACCACAACAGTAACTAGCAATGAAAGAGGAGGAGGAGGAGGAGGATTGAAGCCAATATCTAGACCAGTGACACAATCTTCCGTACGTAAAATGGAGTCTGTTGGTTCAATACCAGTTACTATACCTGAGAGTACAAATGAAGAGCAGACCTTGCTTGAGGGATCTTTGTTGAAGAAAGATAAACCGAAATCAGTGCTAATGGCAACAAAACGAACTAGCATTAAACCAGCAAAATCGATAACTGATCTACCAACACCAAATGCTAATAATAGCAATAATAAAGGAGTGTTGACTGTTAAGAGAGTTCACAGTACTAGCAGTATATACTCAAATAAAAGTATGTTAGTTGTTATTATTCATTATTAATAATCCTG
>NW_003546850.1:12452-14248 GCF_000090795.2 Amphimedon queenslandica
GAGAAAGAGCTAGAGAAGATGAAGGAGGTAGCAGTACAGGAGGAGCTACTGGTAGAGATGAAGATGTATTGGTTGTTCAACAAAAGAATGATAAATTACGTAAAGAAAATGAAGAACTCAAACAAAAACTAGCACAAGTAAATAATCACTAATAAACAATAGTAATGATAATGGCTTGTTTAGCACTTGTGTACTCTTTTGTTTGCTGTATTTTTTAAGTGTTATGTGTGACCTAGTCAGCAAAAATTACTGTTAGAGCTCAATTAGGAACTACATTTATAATGTAATGTAATATGATTTGTTGAGACCTTATTTAGGCTAAAGGCAGATTTACAATATTACGCTAGTCCTGACGTTACGTTGACGCTGAAATAGAATCTGGTTCTATTCCAGTGGAAAGCATGCGTCAAAAGGTCAAACTGCCCACGCGTTTGATTAAAAATTGACAGTACGCTGGCCTAATGTCATATTGTAAATCCGCCTTAATGGTGGCTTTTGCTGGCTAGATCATGTATAAATAAGGAATGTTATTTAAAGTTAATTTTATAAATAGTATGAATCTGTCAGTAAGTTTAAAGGGGAGACTGAAGCTGATAAAAAGGAAAATGAAGCTAAAGAAGCTGGGAAGCAACACTCAAGAGTAAGCATTCAATTTTATTATCATTCAAATGAACTTTTATTATTGTATGATAGCCTCACAGAACTCCAAGATCAAAACTATGTATTATACTTTAAATTCATTGATGCTGTACCCAACTAATTATTAATACCAGCAAATGCATAGTTCACAAATTGTATGGATTTTTTGTTTGTGTAAAAAGTCATGTTAACACTCAATGTTAATTTTGATGAATTCATAACTTTGTAGTCCATGTTGATTTGTTGTGGGGGTCTGGGATGCAAATAAAATAAGAATAAAAAATTAATTCTCACCCTGTAATAGATCTATCATGTGCTAGCTCTGCAAATCACTAGCTATGAATTTTCTTGAATTCCTGCTCTTTATATGGTAAATTTGGATGGGGCATGTTTTTGAAAGCTCAGCTATTTTTTTACTGTAAAGATAAGAACACACACTTCTTGCTCTATACGGACCAGGATGATCGATATTGCTCAATGGAGGGCCAGTATAGGCCATTGGTGCTGTACCAGTACAAGGAGCACTTTATTAAACCCCAGCAAAACTTACCTTTGGTTCTTCGTTTTTATGGTTTCAGTCGCCGATAACTCAGCTTGCTACCTGTTCAAGTGGGTCTCTCTTCTTCTCCTATTATCAGGAGACATTGAACTCAATCCCGGTCCTATCATAGATATTAGAGACTACGTAACCGGGATAGGCAACGGAATCACGTGATCCATTAGATTGTGTTTAATATCTATGGTCCTATTAATGATAGGAAGTGGATATTGGTCCGGCAGCCGGACGCCTACTGCGCGGCTATAGATCCGGCAGTCCGTTGTTCTCCGTAAAACAGCTTGTGCGCATGCGCAATAGTGCAAAATGGAACTTAGTCTTTTTATCAAGAAACCCTAATCCCAGAACCCTACAATCGCGGAGGCTAAGATGTACGAGAGGGTGCTCTAAAAACTAAACACTAAACCCCAATCCCAACCCTACGACCCCGGAGGCTAAGATGTACGAGAGGGTGCTCTAAAAACTAAACACTAAACCCCAATCCCAACCCTACGACCCCGGAGGCTAAGATGTACGAGAGAGTGTTTATTAAAAAAAAAAAGTAAAAAAAGTGAAAAAAAAAAGAAAAAAAATCAAACATTTCAGCATAGTTTTAGTCAAT
>NW_003546850.1:14420-17615 GCF_000090795.2 Amphimedon queenslandica
TGCTATAATGGAGGCTTGTGAGCTTGGGAACATTAACATAGTGCATAGTCTAGTATCTGCTGGGGCTAATGTTGACCTTCAAAATAATGATGGATGGACTGCTTTGATGAAAGCAAGTCAAAATAATCATAGCACAGTCATTCATGTGATACTTGATGAAGCAGATTCTAATCCCCATCTACAAAATCGAAAAGGCTCTAATGCTTTAATGGTTGCTGCATTTGCTGGATGTTTGGAAGCCGTAGAACTTTTTATTACCAAAGGAGTCAATTACACACACCAAAGGGAAGATGGAGTGACAGCATTCATGTTAGCTTGTCAGAAAGGTCATATTGAAATTGCTGAACTATTGCTGACCCATGAAGTTGATCCTAATGTTACAAACAAAGAAGGTACAAATGCATTTATACTTGCTTGCAACAGTGGTCATACCCCAATTGTTAAATTATTGTTAAGCAGAAAAGTCGATCCTAATGTTTCAAACTTTAATGGTTGGAATGCCTTGATGTGTGCTTCCGCTAATGGTCATGCACAAATAGTTGAGTTACTACTAACAGAAACAGCTGTAGTAGTTGACATTAATGCATTTATGCTGGCTTGTGAAAATGGGCATTATGAGGTTGTAGAGCTATTGCTGATAAATAAAAGACAACACATTGAACTTAATGCTAAAAACAAAAATGGCATGACTGCATTCATGCTTGCCTGCAAAAATGGTCATAAGAAGGTAGTAGAAATACTACTGCAAGAGAAAGTAGATTTAAAACTTTTGAATAACAATGGCCTGAATGGCTTTATGCTAGCCTGTGGTGGTGGACACATTGAAATAGTTGAAATGTTGCTGAAAGCAAAAATCGATCCTAATTTTCAAAATGATCGAGGTAGCAATGCCTTAATTCTTGCCTGTGAAAGTGGTTGCAGTGACGTTGTTAAAAAATTGCTGAAAGTTATCAAAAGTCCAAATGTTCAAAATAACAATGGTGTAAATGGCTTCATGTTGGCCTGTGCAAATGGGCATACTCAAGTAGTCACTTTGTTGCTAAAAGAACAAATAAATCATAATCATCAAAACACCACTGGCCTTACAGCTTTAATGCTTGCTTGTGTAAATGGACATGTACAAATAGTTGAATTGCTTAAAAAAATAGTGGACATAAATGTTCAAAACAGCTATGGCATCAGCTCTTTAATGCTTGCTTGTGCATATGGGCATGCGAAAATAGTGGAACTACTACTACAGGAACAATTAATTGATATTCATGCCCAGAATTGTGAAGGGTGGAATGCCTTAATGCTTGCAAGTTACAAAGATAAAATAGATATTGTTAAACTTTTGCTGGAAGCAGGACTTGATCCAAATATTCAAAGTAAACGAGGATATACAGCTTTAATGCTTGCTAGTTCTGCAGGACATTATGATGTGGTTCAGTTACTACTTGAGGAAAAAGCTGACCCAACAATTCAAGCTACTGATGGTAATACAGCAATAAAAGTCGCCAAAGATGCTGAAATAACTCACTTGTGTCAAAAATACTGTTTGGATGATGACACAGATGAATCTGTGATGCAACCAAATCAAGATTTGGAAATAGCCAGCTCTGTAAAGTCTTTTTTAAGTTTTGTTGCAAGAACAAAATGTGGTAGTATTGTTTCATCTTTTTCTAGGAACTCAGCCAGTAGTGGCAGCTTTAGTATCTAGAATGATCTATATTTTATTATTTTACTGTTAGTTATTTTTGTTAGTATTTTGCTTTGATGTTTTGACACAATTGTTATTGCTTATTCTAATTTAATAAAGTTATATTTTATTTATTAAACTCAAATTCAAAATTAAAAGCCTTACACTTTCCACAATACAAATGAAGGCTGCACACAAGCCTCTGTGAGAGTCTGTGTGCTCTGCACCATGCAGTTTTGCAATTTGCACACTTGGTTTTAGGGCTGTCCCGATTATTCCGGAATAATTTTGGGAATAATAGGTAGCACTTCAATTTCAGAATAATGCTGGCCTAATAGGTGGATCAGTAGCCAAACTCTAATTAAAGAGCAGCAAATGCACAATTTTTGAATTTTTTAATGCCTGAGCTAGTTGTAACTCAATTTTTGAACAAAGTTCAGGCTCTGAAATTGATATAGAGACTCATATTTTGCAGTCTCTGCTGATAGTGATACTTTAAATAGCTTCTCAGACTGACTAATTTTCATTTTTATTGTAGTTAGCTCATGATTATAAAGAATGAAGTGAGAATAATGGGGCAGAATAAAAAGAATAATAGGCAAATTTTTGAGCATTTCTGAATAGAATTATAGGTTTAAAAAAAATAGCATAATCGGGACACTCCTACTTGATGTTGTGCAACCCTAGTCTCGCTAGCCATAATCATAGATATTAGACCCATAATGCCATAATGAGATATTATGCCATAATGAGCCAATTTGAACTGCCACGTGATTACACGTGACAACAATATACGGCCTAGGCTACTGGATACTCCTCTCATCAATGGCGTCTCTGGTGAGGTCTTTGGACCCCTACGCTCACTCATTTTTACTTTTATTCCTTGCTTTGAGCCCTTTTGTGTTCCTAGGTTAGTTATACTGAGCTAATCATAAATTTGTGTATTTTCACGCAAAGTACTTCTGTGATCAGTTTTAGATTTGTTTTTGACTTTCTCCACTGCACACTGAATTACAATTGTTAATTAAGGGCATGCTTATATTACTGAACTGAGCTTTATCCTATATTCCAATGTCCTAGTCAGTATTGAGCACCTCTATTTTTAGGTGTTGAGGGCCAGACAAGGTGTTATATAAGGAATAGATGTGTGAATGGTGATATTGCTCCATCACCAATTGAATGCTGTGCGAAGAAGATACCAGATATTCAGAGAGACTGTGGGGACAGAAACAGTGAGAATTGCAACGTGTATTTCACTGTAGGAGGTGGAAACTGCACTCCATGTTTTTGTAAGCAAATAAAGCAATGACATATTTTATTTGCATAGCTCTTAATTTATTAATTTTATTAATTTTTATTTTATTATCACTGGCATTAAACTATGATACATATAACTTTGATGAAAATCATGAATAATATTAGTGGTTTTGCTCAAATAACAGGGACTATTAAATCATTTCCTGGTAGCACAATGCCTATTGTGCTCTTAAATTCCATTATAGATATTTGATCTTTTC
>NW_003546850.1:18507-31311 GCF_000090795.2 Amphimedon queenslandica
AGTGGTTGCAGTGATGTTGTTAAAAAATTGCTGAAAGTTATTGACAATCCAAATGCTCAAAATAACAATGGTGTAAATGGCTTCATGTTGGCCTGTGCAAATGGGCATACTCAAGTAGTCACTTTGTTGTTAAAAGAACAAATAAATCATAATCATCAAAACAGCACCGGCCTTACAGCTTTAATGCTTGCTTGTGTAAATGGACATGTACAAATAGTTGAATTGCTTAAAAAAATAGTGGACATAAATGTTCAAAACAGCTATGGCATCAGCTCTTTAATGCTTGCTTGTGCATATGGGCATACAAAAATAGTGGAACTACTACTACAGGAACAATTAATTGATATTCATGCCCAGAATTGTGAAGGGTGGAATGCCTTAATGCTTGCAAGTTACAAAGATAAAATAGATATTGTTAAACTTTTGCTGGAAGCAGGACTTGATCCAAATATTCAAAGTAAACGAGGATATACAGCTTTAATGCTTGCTAGTTCTGCAGGACATTATGATGTGGTTGAGTTACTACTCGAGGAAAAAGCTGACCCAACAATTCAAGCTGCTGATGGTAATACAGCAATAAAAGTTGCCAAAGATGCTGAAATAACTCACTTGTGTCAAAAATACTGTTTGGACGATGACACAGATGAATCTGTGATGCAACCAAATCAAGATTTGGAAATAGCCAGCTCTGTAAAGTCTTTTTTAAGTTTTGTTGCAAGAACAAAATGTGGTAGTATTGTTTCATCTTTTTCTAGGAACTCAGCCAGTAGTGGCAGCTTTAGTATCTAGAATAATCTACATTTTATTATTTTACTGTTAGTTATTTTTGTTAGTATTTTGCTTTGATGTTTTGACACAGTTGTTATTGCTTATTCTAATTTAAAGTTATATTTTATTTATTAAACTCACATTCAAAATTAAAAGCCTTACACTTTCCACAATACAAATGAAGGCTGCACACATGCTTCTGTGTGCTCTGCACCATGCAGTTTTTGCAATTTGCACACTTGGTGTTGTGCAACTAAGAGTACTCTTGGTGCAACCCATAATGAGCCAATTTGAGCTGCCACGTGATTACACGTGACAACAATATACGGCCTACTGGATACTCCTCTCATCAATGGCGTCTCTAACTCTGGTGAGGTCGTTGAACCCCTACGCTCACTCATTTTTATTTTTATTCCTTGCTTTGAGCCCTCTTATGTTCCTAGGTTAGTTGTACTGAGCTATTTATAAATTTGTGTATTTTCACGCAAAGTACTTCTGTGTCAGTTTTAGATTTATTTTTGACTTTCTCCACAGCACACTGAATTACAATTGTTAATTAAGGGCATGCTTATATTACTTAACTGAGCTTTATCCTATATTCCAATGTTTTAGTCATTATTGAGTAGTTCTATTTTTAGGTGTTGAGGGCCAGACAAGGTGTTATATAAGGAATAGATGTGTGAATGGTGATATTGCTCCATCACCAATTGAATGCTGTGCGAAGAAGATACCAGATATTCAGAGAAACTGTGGGGACAGAAACAGTGAGAATTGCAACGTGTATTTCACTGTAGGAGGTGGAAACTGCACTCCATGTTTTTGTAAGCAAATAAAGCAATAACATATTTTATTTGCATAGCTCTTAATTTATTAATTTTATTAATTTTTACTTTTTATTATCACTGGCATTAAACTATGATACATATAACTTTGATGAAAATCATGAATAATATTAGTGGTTTTGCTCAAATAACAGGGACTATTAAATCATTTCCTGGTAGCACAATGCCTATTGTGCTCTTAAAATTCCATTATCGATTATTTTGATTCTTTTTTCTTGTATAGATATTGGATTTCAGCACAGCAGGATTATATTAAATGAAACAGGACTCCAGACTATACCAATTTTTGTTTCGTCCTTTGGAAGCATTCCATCATTCTTAATCACTGCTAACATACTCTACACTAATGCTACTGATAGTAATTTGAGATATTCCTAATTCATTTTTATTTTATAATGTGTCATAGATGTGGATTATACCTTTATGCAGCAGTATTTCTACTACCCAAACAGAGAGCCATTTGATACTAACATTGACATCAATATCAGGAACGACAATGTCGCTTTAGAAACGGTTGAAGAGGTGTTTTTAGGCCTGATGATGAACATTGGGTATATATTTGGTCAACACTACACAACTATTTATATTAAAGACAATGATGGTCGGTTATTATTGTATTGTTTGTAACCTCTCTACTTCTTATTCTCCTTTTTTTTTTAGTTCTAACACTCTCTGTCAGTCCTACATTCCTTCAAGTTTCAGAAAGTAGTATAGTTTCGTTTGCTGTCAGTAAAGACAAAGTGACAGCAGTACCAGTAAATATCACAGTAACGCCACTAACCTACCAGCAATACTCTAATAAAACTGCTACCAATAACAATTTGCCTTCACTGAGTAGCATAACAAATGCTCCTTCTAATCCTGCTGAAGGTATTAATCTATTAATATTAGTTATGTTTACAAATTATTGAAATTAATTTTGTAATTTATTTTAGAACAAGATTTTGATAGTGCCATTGTACAGTTAAGCCTTGATACTTCGATTGGTGCATTTTCTGTGAGTATGAATGAGCTAGTCAATGATGATAACATTGTTGAAGATCCCGAAGGACTCATCTTGTTAATTGAATCAACGAATCCTGATTCTCGTATCAGATTTAACACTCAAATTGTTGTGATTCAGATCAATAGTGATGACAGTAAGTCATTACTTACAATAAGTTATTCCATTATTAATAGGCCTTGTTCTCTCTTTTGATCAGAGCAGATTGCAGCTGAGTGAAAACAGTAACTCTGTTTCGTTAAATATTATGCAGCAGACTGGAGTGGTATCAGAATTAGATCTAAGTACTCTTATCCTTAGTTATCAAACCATCCCTTCATTAATTGGTACATATTTTTTGTTAGTGCATAATAATAATACTTCAGACATTATATTGTACTATTACTGGTATGTGGTATGTTATGCACAAAATATGGTATTAAACTTTAAGCTATATTAATTTTGATAAAGTAAATAATATTATTTGTTTTTTAAATGTAGGAGATGTAGTGTTTTCACCTCCTGGTAATTTGGTTTTTAACAGAGAAGGGACAAGTCTTAATATGACTGCAATTTATCACAAGACGATATGAGAAAATCAAAATTATGTGATACACTTTCGACCAGTCAATAACAGAACCAGTGTTCAATTTTATCCGACTAATACTGTTAACCTGATACTGACTTCAAACAAAAGTAGGACTTAGTGTACATAATCTCATTAACCTCCATTACTGCACATTCAATACACACAGAGGCTGAAGTAAGGTTTGCTATGGGTCAAGCTACATTCTCTGAAGGAGGAGGAAATCAATCAATCACTGTCATACTAGGAGGAGCATAATTAAGTCAAAGTGAAGATGTTGAAGTATATATTG
The DNA here is from genome assembly GCF_000090795.2 of Amphimedon queenslandica. NCBI lineage: Eukaryota > Metazoa > Porifera > Demospongiae > Haplosclerida > Niphatidae > Amphimedon > Amphimedon queenslandica. The sequence continues at coordinate 21,978 of NW_003546850.1, forward strand.
ATGATGGAACTACAAGTACGTTTGAACATTTATACTTGTAATTATATGCAGCATTTGCAAATTTCGGGCTAAAAGGTGGCATGATTCTGTTCAATTTAATATTATGAATTTTGGTCCAGGCCGGTCATGCATGAGCCATGATTTTTTTTACCAAAATTTGATGAGATAAATTACAAGTCAAATATTAGCTTTGCCTAAAAAATATAAGAGCCAAAATAATAACTACATGTGTACTTATAGCTGTGTGCTATCTAACTGGTGCAATCTTAGTGCATCTCGCTAAATAAAATAAAAACTGATAGTAAGTTAGTGACCAAAATTACCCAAAGAATTGCCATCTTAAGCTAAAATAATTATAATTTAAATGACCTTTATTCCAATAGATAGAACATCACTTGGTTTTGTGACATTTGATACTGGTGCTGTACTACGGAATAGGACTGTTGTTTTTCCAGTAGTTGATAATGACATTGCACTGGAACCTGATAAACTTTATCTATTAAGATTGAGGAACATTGGTAATATAGGTTTGGGTAATCCAGGAACAATGAATGTGACTATAGAGGATGATGATGGTAAGTAAATAGAATATTTTAGAGGATTTTTTACAATTAATTTTTTCAATTACAATTGCAATTTTTATTTTTAAATACATGTACAATACTTTAATACCTTCAACATTAGTACCTGTAATTAAAGTCACTCTAAAAATGTGATTAACATTACTAAATTTAGCTGCGTGCCTCCCTCCAAAAATTGATTTGCCAGATAGGTACTATGGTGTATGGCTTAAATAATTGCACTGCATGATTTTGACATTAATTTTTGATTTAAGAGTTTTATAAAAGTATTTTTTGTACATTTGTGTTTGCATGAATCAGGTCAAACATTCCACATACCATAAGATGTATGAGAAAAAATTATAAAATAAAGAATCCTTCCTTTTTTAATTTTAGCAAAATTTTTGAACAGCTTTGAAAATTTGTAAAAAATCCAAATTTGATTGGAATCAGCTCAAACTTTCTACTCAACGTAAGTTCATGTATATGTATCAGAAAAAAATTTTTAAATGGAGAATTCTCTCCTAGCCAATATTTCTGTACTGTAGTCATCATATTTTTGAGCAGCAATTTTAATCAAAATTTACCCAAATGTATAAAAACATGCATATTTATGAGAAAATGTAAAAGAATTCTTTTTGAGCCATTTTGATGAAACACCCAGTTATTATTCAACACTGCATGTACAATGTATATTGCTGAAAAAATTATTTTTATGCCACTCTCAACATTATAATGACGACATGAATTATTACATCACTATCTATCACTAGGAATACATTTCTATTATTATTATTACTGTTACCTTGTTTTATATAATCTATTGTTACTTAATTTGCAGGTGCCTTTCTATCATTGGAGAGGAGATTATATGCTGTGACAGAAGATGTCAAAAGTATTGGAATTTGTGTCACTTTAACCAGAGGAGTCATATCCAGTCCTTTATATATTTTCATCATTGACGTAGGAGGAACTGCAACATACCCAGGTACGAATGATCATGCTATGTTAGTCTATCAATATCAATTATTCATTTTTAGTTGACTACCTTTTCTATGATATTCGCTTGCAAATGCCTCCATATCAAAACAGCACTTGTGCTACACTCTACATTGTGGATGACGATACTAAGGAGAGGAGATATGAGGAGTTCTATATGTATATTTTCAGAGTATTTCCTCGGCATAAGAACTTGTTGGTGAACAACTCTTGGTCAACTGTTAGGATACAAGATGATGATATTTCCATCACATAATTTATTTTGTTTAATTTTGATAGTCCCATTTATAACTGGATATTATTAATAAACGCATAATTATAAAACCACAATATTAGAGGCAAGAATGCAAGATGGCTCTTGTTTTATTATCCTTGGCTTTGCTCTTACTCTCAGGTGAATTTACTGTATTATTATTGAAGTATTAATTGGTGCATACTAAATAGCTCAGGGTCATTTGCAAGATTATGAAATTGTGCAGTGTTACTCGTCCTTTTATAATTGTGTTAGTAATACTAATGGAGTCAGTCTTGCAGCTATTGACTGCTGTAATAGAACTAGTGGAGGATATATATCTCATTCTTCACTAGCTGCACAGTGTGGTGCATGCGTTGGTAAAAATAGAATATGATACTTTCAATAAGTCAGGTTAATTTTTTGTTATTCACTAGTTGTTGGTTTTGATCAATCACGTGTGCATATTGGTCCAAGTGATGCTGGTAGAAGATACTCATTTACTGCTGATGTACTCCTCAGTACTCCTGGGGCTCCTGATGTTACTGGTCTGGATTACGTTATTTCACGAGAGCCAGCTATGCCAGTTAATAGTAAATAATGCTTTTTTACTTTAAATTTATTTTTTCTGCTTACAGTTGATAACTATCTAAGCTCAGATTTTACTGGACGAACCAATGGTTTCCTACCAGAAAGGTTTAGCATACGATATGTATCACAAGGGAATGCTGTTGCTCTTCAACCAACTCTTTCATTTGATTACACAATTGCTGCTGAAACTGGTCCAATTGATCCACCAATACCATCAGGAGTTGTACTTGTATACAGATGTCTTAGCATTACAATTGATGATATAGACAGTGAGGGCAATTTTGTATTTGAATTATTATTATCTCTCACTCTCAGTAATTTTTGTAGGTCTGATAGGATCATGCCCATGCTTTCCACCACCATTAGAAGGTGGTAATGCTGTAGTTGGCATTAGACGTCAAAGTATTGAGTATGAAACTCCTTTTGAAGTCACTGTCTCCCTTGAGAGGTATACTGGCCCATTGGCTCCTGATGAAGCTGCTGTAGGAGACTTTGGTATGAAATTTAATTTTTTTAACAATAATTATATGTGACCATAATTGACAAAAGGTACCTTATGGCGGATAGGAAAATTGGTCTTTAAAGCCTAAAAAATCCAAGTTCCTGAGCTCCATTTATCATGAAATTACTCCAGAGGATGCAAAAAGTTACTATGTAGCTTATAGAAACAATTGTTGACTAACAGAGCACTCACAGGTTGATATTTTTCGTTATAAAGATGAATTTTAATATTCGCCATAAGGTACCTTTTGTCAATTATGGTCACATATTCACTTCTTTAATTTAGATTTATTCAATTTTACTGAACAACGTAGTGTTGTGTTTCAACCAGCAACAACATGTCAATTTCGGTTTGATCAACGTTTTGAACGTGTGATTTTCTTCATGCCACGGGATAATATTGTGGAGTTACAAGAAGTGTTTAGAATGAGACTCAGTGTTAATGATTCTAGAGTTAGACTAGATCCTGACACTCAAATAGTAAGACTTGAAAATCGAGATGGTAAGTCATTTGTTCATGAGATAACTAGTTTTATTAGCTTTTTGTTTGTATTATAGTTTTCAGTATTGGACTTAGAGAACTAGAAGTTACTATTAAAGAAGGAGAAGTTGCCCCATTAACTATAAAGCAGATAGGAGATGAGACTGGTGGTTTAGACATTGGAGGTTATCCAGAGAGTCGTTTACAACCAGTTCGATTGAGACACATAGCTGGGACTGCCACAAGGGGTTAGTATTATCGTAGTCATGTAGTTGGTTTTTGATATTAAATTTTAGGTAGTGATTACTCTCTTAAATTTACTGTTCCAAGATTAACTTTAAGAGCCAATAATAGACTGAATGATATTACATTCACTCCTATCACTAGTATTGATGATAATATCATTGAGGGAAATGAAACAATAAGAGTCATCATATTACCTGGTGGTGACAATGTTGTTCAAGTACAGAGAGCTCTGCAGACAGCTACCATCACCATTATTGATGATGACAGTGAGTTAAGAGGGGAGAAAAGGTCATATTAACACTGTAATATTCACTGTATAGCTGGTGTGCTGTCATTAGAGAGAGGAACATATGATGTGATTGAGAATGAAGGAACTGTAGAAATATGTGCTGTACTAACTGGAGGAGTATTATCAACTGATACAGAAATAACCATAAGAGCTAAAGATAACACTGCACGATTTAGGAGTAAGTATTAATATTAATATTCATTAAATTATGTCTCATTTAATTAGGTGACTATAATACTCGTAGAATTCGTTCAAGATTACGTGCATTTACAAACAGGACATGTGGTAGATTTAATGTTATCAATGACACCATTAGTGAACAACTATTTGAGAACTTTACAGTATTTATAAGTGATGTCTTTCCAGAAAGTAGTGGATTAACAATAAACCGGATTCCATCATTCATCAGGATACAAGATGATGAACGTTAGTGTGTTAATATTTATAGTAGTGCATGTTTACTAGTGTAATGTAATGTAGAGGTATTTTAGTATTAAATATAGGTTAAAAGGTATTCACACTATTTGGAACCCAAGGGCAAAGCCCAAGGAGTTCCAAATAGTGTGGACACCTTCAAACATGGTTTAACTCATTTAAACTAACCATGAAATAATGATTGTACCATACTACGCGTTATGCATTGTGTGTATGTGGGCTTTTGTTGGCCTCGCCTATGCGAGGTATGGGTAGTTGTTGTGTCTGTTTGTCATTCATTCTGTACAACCGAATTTTGTCTTTAATAAACTATAAATTTAGCACAGCATGTTTCAAGCTCCTAATCTTTCTTTTTGGCCTGGAAAAGTCTTGCTTAACTATTTTGTGTTGCTTAAATATAAGCACTAGGTACAAGAAGCTTCAAAGTAAGAAAATCGAGTAGTTGAGTCAAGTTCCATTGTGTTGCACTTTAGAGATAGCTGGTAGCATTTTCCACACTGAGTAGATTAGAGGATGGCCTTCAAAAAATATGAACAAAATTCTTTAAATCTTACCTGATGAAGAGTTATCATTGTCCTGGTTCTAGTTTGTGAAGCACTGGAGCAACAACCTACTGGGCTATAGGTACTAAAGTGTCTATACTATCTCAAATATATAAAGGGAACAACTTTCTGTCAGCAAGTTTATCATATATTGCTGATTAGTAAAGAAAAGGTTAATCTTCTTTCTCACATGGCCTTCTTGCTGCCATCATTGCATTTGATGATGTAATGCCACACCTTCAAGCTGGGAGCAGCTTGCATGTGTGTGCTGCTACTTCTGCAGGTATTCAAGAGCAAGTGCAACTGCAGAATACTGTATGTTGTAGCAGACTGCCAAAGCTTTTTTAATGTTGATAATGAAACAGCTATTGCAGCGAGGCCACGTACCATAGGTGCCTTGTTATGATAGTGACAATGTGTTATTATTGCGCAATACTAGTGGGCTTCATGGTATTTGGAAACCTCATTAGCAGCTAAAACATCAAAGAGAATTACATGTATGCATAGTTAGTTTAATTAATATTTTCACATAGCTCCTCATAAACATCCATTTTGTTTATCCGATTTGTTTAATTTGTTTTATTATCCAATTTTTGGTATATAGCTAATTGCATTGATGGATCCATTCGTCTTGTTGGTGGTACAAACAGCATGGAGGGACGTGTTGAGGTATGCAGTGGTGGAGCATGGGGTACAGTCTGTGATGACTCCTGGGATTCCACTGATGCTGGTGTTGTATGTAGACAGCTGGGATATGGTTCAGGTAAGGAAAGGTTTATAGGTAACTATGTGAGTGTCCCAACATAGGAACAGCCTTTGGTAGTGCCTACTTTGGACAAGGAAATGGATCAATTGTTTTGGATGATGTCCAGTGTGATGGACGTGAATCTTACTTTACAAACTGTACACACACCACAAATCACAACTGTGCTCACTCTGAAGATGCAGGAGTCAGATGTGCTTGTAAGCATACAAACTTCTTTTATTTTGCACAAAATGTTTTCTAGAATATGTTTTGTAGTGCTTTTAATTTTGTAGATTGTGTGGTCTAACACTAATTGCAATTAGTTTCTAATTTGATAGGGTTTTGTAGCAGCATACACCCAGTTAAAATTTTAATTGCCAAACCTCTCTTCGAGTTGATTTGCCAATTTAACTTTCCAAATTTTCTAGCTATATGGTAGTAGTTTTTTGAGGATAGCAAATTTTACAAATTTTATTAATTTTTTGAAGTTTTTTGAACTTAAATATTGTGAAATCAATTTAATACGCTGAATAGTAGTGAAAATTTTCAAAAAATTAATTTTTGAATTTCTGGATACACATCATTTTGTAAAATTATAATTTTTGAACTTGCCACATGACATTATTTTACAGCCTAATAAGAAGCCCATTTTAGTGCACGCAAAAGAGAAAAAAGTTCAGTCCACAAAAAACTTACACTTGTGTATTTAAAGCCATTATAAGGTCATTTCAGTTTTTTCTACCTGTATGGTGCCACGTCACTATATTGCAGTTTAAAATAATAACTATTAATTTTCAAGGATCTGCAAAATATTTTAGCCAACAAAAATTTATTCTATATAATGTTTCTTTATCATTATTCACTTCAGTTTATTATGTAATTTGATATTACTTGTTTGTACTGATTCCAACATGCACCTAAATTCAGAATACCCAAAAAAATTTTTTTAGTATATAGGAAGCAATGAGTATTCGCATTGAGGGTACATGAAGCATGAAATGAATTGTATATAGCTAGTGACTATACACATTTATGACATAATAGTTCAAATAATTTTGCAATTGTATTGCTGTATATTGTGGTTATCTTTTCTAGGGTTTTTTTATTTCACTACGTTTGCAATTTAAACGATATTTGCAAAAATTTTAATTTATGAAAATTTGTACTAATAATAATGATGAGTAAAGAAAATAATTTTCCTTGTAAATAGGTTGAAGATGATTTTGTGAAATATGTTACCTGGAAACTATACGTATTTTTCAATTTTTGACTGATACTGCATCTGTTACCAATTTTTGACATAAGGTTGCATCAAAATCCTGATGGTTAAAGTACCAGCAAAACTTTGAATTTATTGTGCTCTTTTGTGACATATCTATGCATTTATGTATTGGTCATACTTTTAGTTTTTACTTCTCTAAATCACACATGATTATACTTTTATTATCATAAAAATGCATAGCACAGATTTCATTATTACTGTTATTACTGCTGTGTTAGCTCATACTTTATTCATAGCATCAATTATTAGTCTTTCAGATAAACTATGTGTCATGTGCTATAATTATATTTAACAATATAAATCTATTAATAATCAAATAAAAATTGTATACTGAATAATCAGTTTATTCTTTTCAAATATTTTACAGATTGTACTACTGGATCAATCCGTCTTGTTGGTGGTTCACACGGTTGGGAAGGAAGAGTGGAAGTGTGTGATAGTGGATCATGGGGCACTGTCTGTGATGATTTCTGGGGCTCCCCTGATGCAGCAGTAGTGTGTAGACAACTAGGCTGGGGAACAAGTGAGTTGATTCCTTTTGACAATGAATGATATATTGTGACAGGTGGAACTGCTCGAACAAATGCCTACTTTGGTCAAGGTACTGGTAGTATCCTCCTGGATGATGTTCAGTGCACAGGAACAGAAGAGTTTTTGACAAACTGCACACACTTGAGTACTCACAACTGTGGACACTCTGAGGATGCTGGAGTAAATTGTGACGGTTTGTTTGAAGATTAAATTTGTGTTGTTAATAGATGTATTTATTACTTTAGTTTGTACTTCTGGTTCTCTGCGTCTTGTTGGTGGATCAAACTCGAATGAGGGAAGAGTGGAACTGTGTCAAAATGGAAGGTGGGGTACAGTGTGTGATGACTTCTGGGACAACACTGATGCTGGTGTTGTATGTAGACAGCTGGGATATGGTTCAGGTAAGGAAAGGCTTATATGTTGATTGGAGTGTGAGTGTCCCAACATAGGAACTGCCTTTGGTAGTGCCTACTTTGGACAAGGAAGTGGATCAATTTTGATGGACGATGTCCAGTGTGTTGGAAGTGAATCTTACCTTACAAACTGTACACACACCACAAATCACAACTGTGGCCATTATGAAGATGCAGGAGTCAGATGTGCCTAATTGCACTGTTATGAATGAATCATTGCTTGTACCACAGATTGATAATGAAACAATTATTTTTGTGAAATTCATGAAATTTTAGTATACTGTATACACCATATATTTTACAGAGATTAAATTTCACAATTTTGCATTTTGAAAAAATTGCAAAATTAAAATCCGCATAATAGCGTGCATATTATATAGTAGGTGTAGTGATTACATTAAAATCGCAAAATTTTTATTCACAAATACAAAAATGCAGCTAAATCGCAAAATTTTATACCCGCATAATATATGGCATATACAGTAATTTTTGGTTTATTTTCATGAATTTTATTTTGGAATTGATCATACCATGCACGACATAAAATTGCATATTTTGTCCAGTAATTTTTCGAAATATGAAATTTGCAATCTAGAATTTGCCACAAAATATGATTACTGCTTAAATAGTCAATAGTCATAATTATGAGTAATTAAAATAACAAAAAATTATCTAGTATTGTCCACATACACTTCAATAGCCATGTCAAAGAAAACACAATGGTTTGCCATACCCTCTCATATCCAGTACAATTATTTTCTTTATTTTAACTGCATTACAATTCCATTTGATACTAATGTTGACATCAATATTAGGAATGACAATGTCACTTTAGAAACAATTGAAGAAGTGTTTTTAGGCCTGATGATGAACACTGGGTATATATTTGGCCAACACTACCCAACTATTTATATTGAAGACAATGATGGTCAGTTACTATTGTATTGTTTGTAACCTCTCTACTTCTTATTCTCCTTTTTTCTTTAGATTCTAACACTCTCTGTCAGTCCTACATTCCTTGAAGTTTCAGAAAGTGGTATTTTTTCATTTACTGTGTCAGTAAAGATAAAGAGACAGCAGTACCAGTAAATATCACAGTAACGCCACTAACCTACCAGCAATACTCTAACAAAACTGCTACTAATAACAATTTACCTTCACTGAGTAGCATAACAAATGCTCCTTCTAATCCTGCTGAAGGTATTAAATAATATTTGCTATGCTGAGAAATTAATTTATAAGTTATTTTAGAACAAGATTTTGATAGTGCTAGTGTACAGTTAAGCCTTGATACTTCGATTGGTACATTTTCTGTGAGTATGAATGGGCTAGTCAATGATGATAACATTGTTGCAGATCCCGAAGGACTCATCTTGTTAATTGAATCAGCGAATCCTGATTCTCATATCAGATTTTACACTCAAATCATTGTGATTCAGATCAACAGTGATGACAGTAAGTCATTACTTAGAATAAGTTATTCCATT
>NW_003546850.1:33076-34924 GCF_000090795.2 Amphimedon queenslandica
AAAAACATGCATATTTATGAGAAAATGTAAAAGAATTTTTTAAAGCCATTTTGATGAAACACCCAGCTATCATTTAACACTGTATGTACAATGTATATTGCTGAAAAAAATTATTTTTATGCCACTCTCAACATTATATTGACAACATGAAGTTATTACATCACTATCACTAGGAATACCTTTCTATGATTATTATTATTACTGTGACCTTGTTATATATAATCTATTGTTACTTAATTTGCAGGTGCCTTTCTATCATTGGAGAGGAGATTATATGCTGTGACAGAAGATGTCAAAAGTATTGGAATTTGTGCCACTTTGACCAGAGGAGTCATATCCAGTCCTTTATACATTTTCATCATTGACGTAGGAGGAACTGCAATATATCCAGGTATGAATGATCATGTTATGCTTGTCTATAAATTTAATTATACATTTTTAGTTGACTACCTTTTTTATGATATTCGTTTGTAAATGTATCCATATCAAAACAGCACTTGTGCTATACTTTACATTGTGGATGATGATACTAAGGAGAGGAGATATGAGGAGTTCTATATGTATATTTTCAGAGTATTTCCTCGGCATAAGAACTTGTTGGTGAACAACTCTTGGTCAACTGTTAGGATACAAGATGATGATATTTCCATCACATAATTTAGTTTGTTGAATTTTTTCATTCATAGTTTTGATTGTCCCATTTATAACTGGGTATTATTAATAAACTATTTAAAACCACGATATTAGAGGCAAGATGGCTCTTATTTTGTTATCCTTGGCTTTGCTCTTCCTTTTAGGTGAATAAGGTATTAATTACATTGCAATTGGTGCATACTTAATAGTTCAGGGTCATTTGCAAGATTATGAAATTGTGCAGTGTTATCCATCCTCTTATAATTGTGCTATTGATTATAATGGAGTCAGCCTTCCCGTTATTGACTGCTGTAATAGAACTGGTGGAGGATATGCCAGACATTCTTCATTTACAGGAATATGGCAGTCAGCCCTGTGCAGTTCTCTATGTATTGGTGAGCTTATTAGCAGGCTGCTTTGCAACTAGTACAGTAATCATGTGTAATGCAATCTCTTTGTAAGCCTATTCCCTGTTTATTCTTTTCATGATTCGTTATTCAAAATTAATTTGAATCATGATCAGTGGGTCATATAGACTCACTACCCCTTTTTGATTTTGACATTCAAACATTAAAATGGAGGAGGGTTTGGTATGTGTTTTGATTTATTCCTGCTCAATATGCCACATTCTATTTTGGAGATCATTACACTAATTCTAGTAAAAGGATATGTGTTGTATTAATTACATTGGCGTATCAACCTTTTTGACACATCAATTTTTGTATGTAAGACTGCTCTTGCTAACAGTTACTTGTGTAAATTGTGCAAGGGGCTTCAATACATTTATTGCCTTTTTTTCATTACATAGTTATTGGATTTGATCATTCATTGTTGCATTTTGTGTTAAGAGATGCTGGAAGAGTTGCCTCATTGACTGCTGACGAACTGTACAGATCACCTGGTGTGGCTCTGCTGTCAATCAAAAATGTGTCCATTAATATTGAAACAAGATCCCTACCTAACAGTAAGCTCACTATAATTATTTTATCTATTATTAACACTTTAAAAGACATTGATGATTACTTTGTGTCCTTCATAAAACAAGCAACAATTAATTCTACTGAATTACCTTATGCTGTTCAACTGGAGGTTACACGAGGGAACGGGATTGCCCTTCAGCCATCCATCTCATTTAGTTATGTGATGAGTTTGAATCCTAATTCAAGGCTTCCACCAGGTGTTGCAGTTGTGTTTAAAAATGCTACAATTTCAGCA
>NW_003546850.1:35774-40652 GCF_000090795.2 Amphimedon queenslandica
TGACATAAGAACAACCTCAGCTACACCTGCCACTCTAAGTAAGTATAGTCATCACCTTTGTTTGAGTGTTTTTGTACTTATGTTATCTAGCCGGTCAAGGAGCAGATGTCAAGTTAAATTATAGTTTCCCAGAATTCAGTTACAATTCCAATAATAAGTTAAATGATATTACATTTTATCCTGTCACAAGTCTTGTGGATAATGTCATTGAAGGGAATGAGTTAATCCAGGTTGTACTTCTTCCAGGACCAAATTCTGCTAACATTCAATTCATACCAGCACTACAGACAGCTACTATAACAATATTTGATAAAACAAGTAAAGTACTTACATGCATCAAATATTTTAAAGATTTTAAATTTTAGATAGCCCCACTACCCTGTCAATAGAAAGAAGATCATACAGTGTAATTGAGAGTGAAGGAAGTTTAGAAATATGTGTTGTACTAACTGGAGATATCTTATCAAGCTCAGTGAATATTAGTGTTCTTGATTCACAAGGAACTGCAAAACGAAATTGTAATTGAGTTCTTAATTGTGTCTTATGTAATTTTATTCCTATCATAGCTGACTACACCTTTAATAGTAATACTTTAACTCTGCCTGCTTTTGAGAACAAGAGCTGTACAAGTCTTTATATTATTAATGATAACTTATGGGAGCCATCATATGAGAGTTTCACATTATCAATTTCTAGAGTAACACCTGAGAATAGCAACTTCATTTTAGACAATACCCCATCAACAATTCAAATACAGGATGATGACAGTAAGCTCAATAGCAAGGCTTCATATATTAGTATAATTTTTGTGCATAAAGTATTGTGCATCTGTTGTGTGCTGTAATTAATTTTTGGAGAAAGTATCATTGATCTACAGCAAACCTTATTTCAGTCGGCCTTTGTGTTAATACAGCAACTATAATAAAAGTTTAGAACACTGTATGTATATAATTGTATAGTCTTGCCATGACCCTTTGTGGAGGGTCAAGGTGAAAATAAAAGTATAAACATTCAGCCATAAAAATTAATATTTTTAGTATGAGACTAAACTGTACCTATGTGTCACTATTTGATTTTAGTTTTCAGGCCATTTAAATAGAATTTGTGTTTCTCCTTTTCTACCCAAATTAGTGATCATTATGATTCATATGCTATACACAATTTATACTGCAATAATTTATAATTGAATTCAGCTACCAGCCCCAACTCTGTAATGCAAACTGTATAAATTTTATTGGAATGGCCCTAGTTAGGTGCTGCACATATTTTACCAATTCTGCCACTTAAAGTCTTTATTATATATACATAAATCTTTTTGAATGTTATGTACAGTAAAACAACAATTAACTGAGGATGTAATTGTACAGTGCTACACATCTGCTACTAATTGTAACAGTAATACTAATGGAGTCAGTCTTGCAGCTATTGACTGCTGTAATAGAACTGGTGGAGGATATATATCTCATTCTTCACTAGCTGCAGCACAACAATGTGGTGCATGTGTTGGTAAGATATTTTAATATGTCAGTTTAATTTTTTTATATTCATTATTCACTAGTTGTTGGTTTTGATCAAACACGTGTGCATATTGGCCCAAGTGATGCTGGTAGAAGATACTCATTTACTGCTGATGTACTCCTCAGTACTCCTGGGGCTCCTGATGTTACTGGCCTGGATTATACTATTTCACGAGAGCCAGTGACTCTAGTTGATGGTAAATTACTATTATTTTTGGTACTTCACATAAACTGCTACATTTATCTTTGTCCTCCTGTGAGGCACACTTTCTTTTATCGCTTTTCCTGGCTTTAGAACTCACTTATTGAGCTTTTGATTTATTCCATTCTCTCTCTTATACCTCATAAGCGGTTCTTATTAAGGAACTATATTTGCAAAAACTACTGAAATTCTGATTTGCAGATTTTAATTTTGTGAATTCTACCATGTGCCATGTGGGTACTGTATTAAATTGATTTTTGCAGATTTATTGAGCTTTTGATTTATTCCATTCTCTCTCTTATACCTCATAAGCGGTTCTTATTAAGGAATTATATTTGCAAAAACTACTGAAATTCTGATTTGCAGATTTTAATTTTGTGAATTCTACCATGTGCCATGTGGGTACTGTATTAAATTGATTTTTGCAGATTTATTTTTGCAAATCAGGAAGAAATCCTCAAAATTTGTAACCCTAGAAAAAACCACTTATATGGTGATACAATGAAAATACTTTTTTATAAATTTAAGACATTTTTATTCTAATAATTATTAAACATGCAATACTATTTTTGTTCTTTCCTTCTTGAATTCTCTCCGAGCACGTGGACTAGTTCCTAGTGTACATGTTCCTTCAACTGTATTTCTCTCTTCTCACTTATACCCTCTTCCATGTTTTCTCCCCATAAAAATATAATAAATCGAATTAAAAAAAAATTTTTCTCATTACAGTTGCTGACTACTTAAGTTCAGATTTTTCTGGACTAACCAATGGTTTCCTACCAGAAAGGTTTCGCATACAATATGTATCACAAGGAAATGATGTTGCTCTCCAACCAACTCTTTCATTTGATTACTGGGTTACTGCTGAAACTGATGCAGCTGCAGGTGATCCACCAATACCATCAGGAGTTGTACTTGTATACAGATGCCTTAGCATTATAATTGATGATATAGACAGTGAGTACATTTTATTGTATCTGAATCATAATCTTTTTTTATGATGCAGTAATTACTGTAGGTCTAATAGGATCATGCACATGCTTCCCACCATTATTAGAGGGTCGTGATGGTGTAGTTGGTATTGCAGGTCCAGCATTTACATATGAAGCTCCTTTTGAAGTCACTGTCTCACTTGAGAGGTATACTGGCCCATTGTCTCAAGATGAATCTGCTGTTGGAGACTTTGGTATTATACATTTGATTTTTAATCATTTTACTCACTCCTTTAATTTAGATCTTTTTAACTTCACTGATAGGCGTAGTGTTGTGTTTTTACCAACAGTATATCATTTTAATCAACGTGTTGAACGTGTGACTTTTTTCATGCCACAGGATAACATTGTTGAGTTGCAAGAAGTGTTTCAGTTGAGACTCAGTGTTAATGATTCTCGAGTTAGGCTAGATCCTTACCAAACTACTCGAGTGGTAAGGCTTAACAATCAAGATGGTGAGTCATTTTATTCATGAGATAACTACATTTGTTTGTATTATAGTTTTCAGTGTTGGGTTTAGAGAGTTACAAGTTACTATAAGAGAAGGAGAAGTTGCCACATTATTTATAAAGCAGATAGGAAATGAGACTAGTGGTGCAGTCATTGGAGGTTTTCCAGAGGGTCGTTTAACTCCAGTTCGATTGAGGTACATATTTGGGACTGCTACAGGTGGTTAGTATTAACATATTCATGTAGTTGGTTTTTAGCATGATATATGATAGGTAGTGATTTCTCCCTTAATTCTTCTATTCCAAGATTCACATACAGTGTCAATAATAGACTGAATGATATTACATTCACTCCTATCACTAGTATTGATGATAATATCATTGAAGGAAATGAAACAATAAGAATCATCATATTACGTGGTAGTGATAATGTTGTACAAATATTAAAAGACCGGCAGACAGCTACCATCACCATTATTGATGACGACAGTAAGTTATATAATAATTTAGTGGAGACAAGAAATTATTTTACTTATTGCATTGCATAGTTGGTATGCTGTCATTAGAGAGAGGAACATATGATGTGATTGAGAATGAAGGAAGTGTAGAAATATGTGCTGTACTAACTGGAGGAGTATTATCAACTGATACAGTAATAACTATACAAGCTAGAGATAGCACTGCACAACTTTGGAGTGAGTATTGATGTTAATATTGCATTAATGATGATTTATCCTTTAATTAGGTGACTATAGTACTCGTAGAATTCGTCCAATATTACATTCATCTACAATAAAGACATGTGATAGATTTAATATTATGAATGATGTCATTAGAGAACCACTATTTGAGAACTTTACAGTGTTAATAACAAGTGTCTTTCCGGAAAATAGTGGATTAACAGTAAACGGGAGTCCATCTTTTATCAGGATACGAGATGATGATCAATAATAAAACAAGTTATAAGTATAATGGCAATTATTAAGTTTCATGTGTTAGATGATGCTTTGATTGCCAAAAATTGCATATTTCTTAAAATAGTAAAAGAAAATTAGATGTTTTCCCCATCTCAAGAGTTTACATTAGCATTGATAGTATAAAATCCAGTCACTAACTTAATTTCTTAAAGGTTACAATATACTCCATTTGATGAGCATCACCATCTTTGATTCTCATTTTTACAAAGCAAATTTAATTTGAATTTATAGTACACCCTTTATTTGCTCATGTAGTTATTCCCATTATTGTGTATGTTTGCTTTGGGCATATTTAAATAACAATCTAAATGGGCATATTTTTACTTATTAATAGCAATAAAAAATCAATTAACTAATGAATAGAATAAACTATTATATTATTACAAGTTCGTAACCAATTTGATGACTAACAAAAAATTATCTTGTATTGTCCACATACAATTCAGTAGCCATGTCAAAAAGAATTCTCACATACGATGGTTTGCCATGCCCTCTCCTATCCAGTACATTTATTTTCCTTATTTTAACTGCATTACAATGCTTCTCCCATAAGTCATATAAAGCTTTAACAATGTCATCATTAAGTAAATCAGAATTTAAACTCAATTCAAAAAGAGGGACATCAGCTGGTGAGAGAGAGGAGAAGATACTTTGAATCATAAAGAGAAGACTTGGAGTAGAAATTTTCCAATTCATTAAACCAAAATGACGTAAGAGATGAGCTTTTTCAGATATGAGGCT
>NW_003546850.1:41431-42584 GCF_000090795.2 Amphimedon queenslandica
CCATACCAGTTTGCAAGTACCCTCATGTTTCTTTACTTTTTTCCAATTCAATCCTACTACTTTTTCATTTTTAATGTTTTTAATTTACTTGTTTCCATTCTTTTTCTTAAATTAATAAATTACATTCTGTTATGATTCTGTGGTTAGGTTAATTATATTCATGCTGATCACGTGCGCATAAATTAAAATGGCGTCAAACCACAAACCCACGCGGTGTCTGCAGCTGGATTTTGTCTGCCATTTCTTCTCTATCCTCGCTTCTTTTTGAAACTACCTTTGTGGTCCTTGACCCAAGCCTAGAGGAATGATGTAAAAGCCAACTCGAGCGCTTCTCTGGCTTAAAAAAAGATTAACGGGTGCATCGTGCATAGAAGAAGATGAAAGAAGAAAAAGTCTGAAGAATTTTGCAGAAATTTGAATTTGGGCCGCCTATTCTCCAGAATTGCTCCCGCAGTCCCGCTACATTACAGTCCACTTTAAAGGTACCAGGAGAATCGCTCAGTGAAGGAGAGCTCATTTAAGCCATTTATAAGGCTGTACAGTGCAAGATAAAAGAGTTATAAGTGTTTTAAAATCATAAAAACGGCCGCCATCTTGAAAAACCAACCTCAATCCTACTTATAGGCTACCGCCTATATAATATATAGAGAAAGAATTTTGAACTGGAAGAAATGAATCTTGAAGCATTGACGATGGGACAGGGTCGGTCAGAGATGAAATTGAAGCAAGTGGATTATGATTATCTGGTTTCTGGATGGCAGCAATAGGTAGATCAGATGGAGAGCCTTGATATCCTAAATGCTGTGATGAAAGGGCATCATTTGAAGATGTGTCTTTATCGATTTTATAAGAATTATCTTCATTGAATGTAATATCCAGCTCAAGCTGCTTCAGACTATGCTGTGATGGATCTAATAGATATGGAAACACAATATCAAACTCTGACTCATATAATGATACAAATTTGATGGAACACTTATTCTGTACAAATATGATATCAAATACCTTCTTCATAGCTTGATAAATCATTTTATTGCAGCTACGAATTGTGATTGCTTCAACTGTCATCAGCAATTTTATAAAACAATCAAGGAAATGTGTGCTCTCCAAATCGATGTCCTTGAAATGATAATGTGTTATATAGAGATGCTTT
>NW_003546850.1:46587-50601 GCF_000090795.2 Amphimedon queenslandica
TAAGTATGGTATTCACCTTTGTTTCAGCATTATTGTACTTATGTTGTTTAGCTGGTCAAGGAGCAGATGTTAAGTTAAATTACAGTTTCCCAGAATTCAGTTACAATTCCAATAAAAAGTTAAATGATATTACATTCTTTCCTGTCACAAGTCTTGTGGATAATGTCATTGAAGGGAATGAGTTGATACAGGTTGTACTTCTTCCAGGACCAAATTTTGCTAACATTCAAATTATACCAGCACTACAGATAGCTACTATAACAATATTTGATAAAACAAGTAAAGTAATTACATGCATCAAATATTTTAAAGATTTTAAATTTTAGATAGCCCCACTAGCCTGTCAATAGAAAGAAGATCATACAATGTGATAGAGGGTGAAGGGAGTTTAGAAATATGTGTTGTACTAACTGGAGATATCTCATCAAGCTCAGTGAATATCAGTATTCTTGATTCACAAGGAACTGCAAAGCGAAACTGTAATTTGCTTATTATTATGTCTTGTGTACTTCACTCCCTATATAGCTGACTACACCTTTAGTAGTAATACTTTAACTCTGCCTGCTTTTAAGAACAAGACCTGTACAAGTCTTCATATTATTAATGATAACTTACTGGAACCATTGTATGAGAGTTTTACATTATCAATTTCTAGAATAACACCTGAGAATAGCAACTTCATTTTAGAGAGTACCCCATCAACAATTCAAATACAAGATAATGAAAGTAAGCTGAATATTATTGCATATACTTTTCATATCAGTATTTTTGTGCATAAAGGCTTACATTTTCATTGTCCTGTAAGATCTGCTGTAGTATATTAACAAATTTATCATATATAGCAAACCTTATTTTAGCCATTGCGGATTTAGAACAATAAATGTACATGACTGTATCAAATATAATTATTGCATACTGATTAGATGCAACAAATTGAATATTAACAAATCTGGCTGCCCACCATGTAATGAAACTAAAAGCACATTTTTTAGCAATTATAGTATAGTGCGTGGGTGCACCAAAGGCACCACCCGTCATACAGCACACTTCCAGTTCATATAGCACACTTCTGGTTCATATAGCACACTTCTGGTTCATATACAGACAGTTTGTGGTTTCATGTGTTATATAAACTGAGACTGCCCCCAATAATGTAATTAATTTTTTGTTATTTTTATTTTAAATTTAACTCAGTTCACTCAACTTCACTGTTCACTTTCCATAATGAATATTAAATTTAATAGTGCAATGCCTTAGATCACCTCTCGTACTGTATTTCCTGTAAAGCACAGGGAACCATGCTTTAACTAATACTTAAAGTTTATACTTGAATCTTTTGTATATGTTATTATGTACAGTGCCACTACAATTAACTGAGGATGTAACTGTACACTGCTACAGATCTGCTGCTGATTGTACTAGTAATACTAATGGAGTCAGTCTTGCAGCTATTGACTGCTGTAATAGAACTGGTGGAGGATATATATCTCATTCTTCAGCTACACGTCAATGTGGTGCATGTGTTGGTAAGTATAGAGTTTTTATTTTATATTCATTATTCACTAGTTGTTGGTTTTGATCAATCACGTGTGCATATTGGTCCAAGTGATGCTGGTAGAAGATACTCATTTACTGCTGATGTACTCCTCAGTACTCCTGGGGCTCCATCAGTTGGTAGTCTTACTTGGAATATTTCACGACAGCCAGAATCACTAGTTGATAGTAAATTATACTAGATCTAGATCTGTTTTTTTATGTTGAGTTTATCTTTCTGATTAAAGTTGCTGACTATTTAGTAACACCAGAGTTTAGAGGACAAACTTCTGTTAGCCTGCCTTATCGTTTTAGTCTACAATACATTTCACAAGGAAATACAATTGCTCTCGAACCAACTCTTTCATTTGATTACTCAATAGTAATAAACAACATTGACTCAATTCCATCAAGTGTTGTACTTGTACACAAAAATCTTAGCATTAAAATTGATGATATAGACAGTAAGCTGCCAAGTGTAATTAGTAATTACCCATTATTTCTCATAATAGTGCTTACTGTTGGTCTTGAACCTCCATCAGTATTTTTAGAAGGTAGTAATGCTGTAGCTGTCATTAGACGTCAAGTAATTACATATAAAACTCCTTTTGAAGTTACTGTCTCACTTGAGAGGTATACTGGCTCATTGGCTCCTGATGAAGATGCGGTGGGAGACTTTGGTATGAAAGCTAGTATAATAATTAATCAGTTACTTCATTTGTCTATCTACAATGCAGATGGTTTTAACTTTACTAAACAGCATAGTGTGGTATTTCAACCAGCAAAAGCAAATGACGAACTCTTCAAGAGAGTAACTTTCTTGATGCCAACTGATGGTATTGTAGAACTACAAGAAATGTTTCAATTGAGACTTAGTGTTAATGATTCTAGAGTTAGGGTAAATAGCTATACTGAGACTCAAGTAGTAAGACTTGACAATCGAGATGGTAAGTTATTGGTCAACGGGACAACATTAATTATTGCTCTTTTATCATAGTTTTTAGTATTGGTTTCAAAGATTTACATGTTACTATTAGAGAAGGAGAAGTGGCAACATTAACTATAAAACAGATAGGAGATGAGACTGGTGGTGTAGGCATAGGAGGATTTCCACAGAACCGTCTACAACCAGTTCGATGGAGACACATATCTGGGACTGCTATAAGTGGTTAGTTTTACCATTCACAATTATTAATAATAATAACAATCATAGGTAGTGATTTCCTCCTTAATCCTACTGTTTCAAGATTCACTTTAAGAGCCAATAATACACTGAATGATATTCCATTCCAGCCTATCACTAGTATTGATGATAATATCATTGAGGGAGATGAAACAATAAGAATCATCATAAGACCTTACACGTATGGTCATATTCAAGTAGTGAAGGAATGGCAGACAGCTACAATTACTATTGTTGATGATGACTAAATTTAATTATTATAAATGAAGGAATTCAATACATAAAATAAGAGTCTATAATGAAAATAACATTAATATAATAATTATGATAATTATAATAATAAATTAAAAATAAATAATACTACAATGATGATAATAAAAAGGGGAGAGGAGAATTTAAAAAAGAAAGAGGGAAAAGGAGCAGCAACAATTAGAATAATATCAAGAACAACAAAAATACTTAATGACACAAAGTAAAGACTATCTAAAATAATAAAAATTATGATCTCATATTGTCCACATACACTTCAGTAGCCATGTCAAGGAGAACACTCACATACAATGGTCTGCAATTCGGTCTCACATCCAATACATTGATTTTCTTTATTTTAACTGCATTACAATTCTTTTCCCATAAGTTGTATATAGCTTTAACAATGTCATTATTGAGTAAATGAGAATTTAAACTCAATTTGAAGTGAGGGACATCAGTTAATGAGAGAGAGGAGAAGATACTTTGAATCATAACGAGAAGACTTGGAGTAGAAATGCACCAATTCATTAAACCAAAATGACGTAAGAGGTGAGCTTTTTCAGATATGAGGCTAGTGAACAAGTTAATGACATCATCAGATATAGTCATGATGATATTCCATTCCCGAGCACTGACAATACGAAACAATGAAGATACAGCAGATGAAGTTTCTTTAATGAAACTATAATATTCTATGAAAAACTTTTAACTTTAATAGACTCCAGACCTGCAAGTGATGAGAGAAAACACAATGGCTCTGGCAATATTTTGAGAGAATTAAGAACTAAATTATGAGGAAGGCGAGAGATGAAATTAGGATAGAGCATACAGCGAGTTATATCCAATGACTTGTTAGATTCTTGATCATGGTTGACAATGAATGGATCAGTGAGTGGTGGTGAGTCTGATGGGCAATCAACACATAACCTCATGGTAACTGGATTTGGTGACAAGAAAAAACTACAAAACAATATCAAAAGGACATCAAGTGAAATTTGACGTGTTGTAAGAGCTAATTCTCTAAAGACAGATCGGAAGAGTAAATC
>NW_003546850.1:51158-53516 GCF_000090795.2 Amphimedon queenslandica
CTTGATAAATCATTTCATTGCAGCTACGGATTGTGATTGCTTCAACATTTGTCAGCAATTTCATAAAACAATCAAGGAAATGTGTGCTCTCCAAATCAATGCTCCTGAAATGATCATGCGTAACATAGAGGTGCTTCAGAGAAACATTGCAATCCATCATTACCAGAATAATATCCCATAGTGACATGTAAAATCCACACCCACGTATTGGAGCATCAGCAGGACTTGGATACATATCTGCATGCCTGTATGGAGTGAGATGAGGACATCTGTGTGCACAACGAGCTACACAATGAATACTGTAAGTGGAGTCTGTATTGAAGCATTGGTAGATATCAGTATTAGCTGGATCACTGTTAAATGTACCCATAACATAATAAAGATCAGGCATGAAATGACGATAGATGCATTCACAATCTTTGTCCTCATATCTTGACATGTTAGACACTTGAGAGAAGAAGAATACAGCATTAAAATAAGCATCTTTCCATGTGACACATTCAATTCCTTTCTTCATTAGTTCCTCTACTGTATCAATAATCCCAATACCCCCATATCTCTATCTTTTTCTTAACGTGCAGATGGTGCAGTGGTAGTCTCTCATTAAATATGTACTCACATATCTCATCCATTGATATACCAATAGTAACTGGAGTACCCTCTAACTTAGCCACATCTATTGCTGGTAACAGACACAGCAATCGATTACGAATAGAACGAGGAAGCAAACCCAAACAACTAACAGGAAGATACTTAATATGTTCATCTAGATCTATGTCATCAGGAGGCTCAAACTTGATGTGTCCTATGATGTACAATAGACACTGCAACTGAAGAGATGCTGGGTGAGACATCACTCCTGTCTTCAGTCCTTCCCAATAATGTGTCAACTCATCCTCAGAATCTGTAGTAGATCTATCACTGTACTCTGAGCTTATATGGGAGTCTTTGTCGAGGCATACATCTGAGGAACCCTCTTCTGAGTGTAGATTATCTGCCATTTGGTGGGAGTCAATCTAAGCCGCCCTGTAGCTACCGGTATGCCCACATTCACACTCACTATCCATTCCCATATAATCTATTGTTACTTACTGTGCAGGTGCCTTTTATCATTAAGGAGGAGATTATAATGTTGTGACTGAAAATATAAAAGTACTGGAATTTGTGCCACTTTGACCAGAGGAGTCATATCCAGTCCTTTCATCATTGACGTAGGAGGAACTGCAACGTATCCAGGTATGAATGATCATGTTATATTAGTTTATAAATGTAATCATATATTTGTAGTTGACTATCTTTTTTAGGATATTCATTTGCAAATGCTTTCATATCAAAACAGCACTTGTGCTACATTCTACATTGTGGATGACGATACTAAGGAGAGGAGATATGAGGAGTTCTATATGTATATTTTCAGAGTATTTCCTCGGCATAAGAACTTGTTGGTGAACAACTCTTGGTCAACTGTTAGGATACAAGATGATGATGTTTCCATCACATAATTTATTTTGTTGATTTTGTCATTAATTTTGATTGATTAGGCATCAGTCCATTTATAACTGGATATTATTAATAAACTAGTCTAGCCTATTCTGAATAAGATTAGTAAAAACCACTGTGATGTTAGAGGCAAGATGGCTCTTATTTTATTATCCTTGGCTTTGCTCTTTCTCTCAGGTGAAATCACTAATTATAATTGAGGTAATAATTGCAATTGGTGCATACTTAATAGTTCAGTGTCATTTGCAAGATTATGAAATTGTGCAGTGTTACTCGTCCACTTATAACTGTGTTAGTAATACTAATGGAGTCAGCCTTCCCGTTATTGACTGCTGTAATAGAACTGGTGGAGGATATGCCAGACATTCTTCATTTACAGGAATATGGCAGTCAGCTCAGTGCAGTTCTCTATGTATTGGTGAGCTTATTAACAGGCTGCTTTGCAACTAGTACAGTAATGTCACTAATGTGTAATACAATATCTTTGTAAGCCTATTCCCTGTCTATTCTGAGTTTTTAAAGATTTATTTGATAGACCCACTGCCCCTTTTTGATTTTGACGTTCAAACATTAAAATGGAGAGGGTTTGGTATGTATTTTGATTTATTCTTGCTCAATATACCACATTCTATTTTGAAGATTAGATTTTTAAACTAGATCTAGTCTAGTATAAAAGGATATGTGATGTGTATATTGGCGCATTGACCTTTTTGAAACACTGATATTTGTATTTAAGATTGCCCTTGCTAACAGTTACTTGTGTAGAATGTACCCACAGCTTCAATATATTAATTGCATTTTTTCTTCGCATAGTTATTGGATTTGATCAGTCATTGATACGTTTTGTGTCAAGAGATG
>NW_003546851.1:0-1135 GCF_000090795.2 Amphimedon queenslandica
AATACATGTACTGGAACTAGAAGAACGTAAAACATTAATGGGCTTAGCCCCAAGCCACGCCATTGTTGTGCTGTATGACCTCTCTTACTGCTAGAGAAGTCTTTGGACAGCAGTTTAGTCTTATCTTGCTGACTGTTTGTTGCAAATAAGCTCAGACTTGCTGCCATTTCATTTCATTGTGACCACACCCACTTTCAATGAAGATTATGCTATTTAACTTTAATAATAGTTAGATGATCTTATCCATGCATGCATGAGTCGTGGGCATTAATTAGAATACACGTATATTGTAGTAAAATTCTATGGAGATCAAAGCAAGGGGAGAATTTTTTAGTACATACAAGGTACACTACACGTGTAGCTACACAGCATAAGGACATGATGTTCTTATGCTGTGTAGCAAGTTTGAGTTGATTTTGACAAAAATTTTTCAAGTTATGGTCATTTTAAAAAGGGCCATTTCTTGAAAATTACCAAGGCTATAGCCCATGGTTTTTTCCAAAAAATGGCTCCGAAATCACCCCAAATTTTTATTACATTTTCTGATACATATTGATGTCCTTATGCTGTGTAGCAAGTTTGAGCTGTTTCCGACAAATATTTTTCAAGTTATGGTCATTTTAAGAAAATGTCAAAATTGTGAAAAATATCCAAGGCTATAGCCCATGGTTTTTTCCAAAAAATCGCTCCAAAATCACCCAAAATTTTTATTACAATTTCTGATACATATTGATGTCCTTATGCTGTGTAGCAAGTTTGAGCTGTTTCTGACAAATATTTTTCGAGTTACGGCCATTTTAAGAAAACGTCAAAATTCTGAAAACTACCCAAGGCTATAGCCTATGGTTTTTTCCAAAAAATGGCTCCGAAATCACCCCAAATTTTTATTACATTTTCTGATACATATTGATGTACTTATGCTGTGTAGCAAGTTTGAGCTGTTTCCGACAAATATTTTTCGAGTTACAGCCATTTAAAAAAAAACGCCAAAATTCTGAAAATTACCCAAGGCTATAGCCCATGGTTTTTTTCCAAAAAATGGCTCCGAAATCACCCCCAATTTTTATTACATTTTCTGATACATATTGATGTCCTTAAACTATGTAGCAAGTTTGAGCTGATTCCAAGCTCAAAA
>NW_003546851.1:1441-22845 GCF_000090795.2 Amphimedon queenslandica
TTACTATGACATGGGCACGTTGTTTCAGACCGTCCATTAGTGTTAGTAACTGAGAGACAATCCTTCTCTCTACTTCACCATGAGTCTGAGAGAGAGAGAGGGGGGGGAGGGGGGAGGGGGGAGAGAGAGAGAGAGAGAGAGGGAGAGAGAGAGAGGGGAGAGAGAGGGGGGAGGGAGAGAAAGCAGAGAATACGTGTACATGTTTCTTTTTATTTAATTGTTACTTTGTCTCTTTTTGGTGCTATGGCATCCAGTTCATCTATAAATATGATGGCAGGAGCGTTCTTTTCTGCTTCTTCAAATGCTGCAGAGAAATGAGAGAGAGAGAGAGAGAGTTCAATTATCAATCATGTTACAGATAATAGACACATTTCTATAGCCTCAAAAGTGTCAATCAAATAACAATAAGAATGAATGAACAACAGACAACCCAAATACATCATACATGTACTGTACTTTATCAATTACATTACACTCAATAGTCATGTACATTGTGTACATGTACATGTAGGCTGGTAGAAATCCATTCCTGATATTTCAAAAATCAGTACTGGAACCAAAAGTCCAGTCCTTTGCTATACCTCTCATTATTGACAGCCACTGAATGTTAGGGAATCAGTGACTGTGGTAAGGGAGAGGAAATCCCTCTAATCACCTAACTAATTAGGTGATGCAATCATTAACGTTTCTAATTAAAGCCCACATTAATTACTCTAATTAAAGCCCACCTTTTCTAAGGTTGCTCTCAGATTCTCCCGCCATTTTGCTCATGATTTCTGGTCCGTTGATTAAAAAGAAGAATGCTCCGGTCTCATTTGCTACAGCTCTAGCGATGAGTGTCTTACCAGTTCCAGGAGGACCATACAGTAATATACCACGAGGAGGCTTTACTCCAATTGCTTTGAATAGTTGGGGGTGACGTAGGGGTAGTTCCACCATCTTGAGGGTTAAAAATAGAGCATAATAATAATAATAATAATAATAATAATAGTATATAAGGTATTTTAATTATCCTAATCATAAAGATTATTTCTTTAAAAATAAAATAAAAATATTTTAAAATATACGTACAAAAAAACTAAATTTCATTAATAAAACAATTATAATCTTGTCATTATTCAAACAAAAAAATCACATCAGAATATCCAGATATTAAAAAACAGGTATCCATTCATTTCAACTCTAAACAGGAACAAATACGTGTACATACACTGTACATGCATTATCGTATAGAAGGAAATTTCAGATTTGGCAAATTTGACATTTTGATATCCATTCGCCAAAATAAAACCCAATCACCAAAATTTAAATCCCTCCAAAATTTCCTTCTATACGATACTTCTCCCTCCCTCCCTCTCTCTCTCTACCTCTTTTATTTGAGCCAGTTGTTTCCTACAGCCTCCAACATCATCATATCCAACTTCATTAAGAGACTCTTCCTCGTCCTCCCTCTTGATGGGTTCTCCTTCACAATGTATCACGGTATCAGGGGCAACGATACAATAAGGGGAGGGGTCTGTCTCTACTATCTTGAACTCCACCGCACGCATGCCACCACGAACAAGAAATATGTCACCTTTAATAAGAAAAACATGTACATGTATAATGTATTGTAGCTACATGTTTACATGTACACTGTACATGTAGCTGGAGTGTTAAGTACCTTTGTGTACTGGTCTGTAAGCTTCCAGGAAGTAGGGCTTTAAGAAGACATCAAAAATGTTACTAGAGAGAGAGAGAGGGGAGGGGAGAGAGAGCAAGTAAATTTTACACATGTACATGTAAATGTATAAATTATGTACATGAATGTTTCTTTCTTTAACTGATAAAGTGACACGTTATTAGTTATCTCTCTCTCTCTCTCCCTTACCCTGTGATTCCCTCCACTGTATCATCAATGGGTAGAACGTGGATCCTCTTTCCGTACTTGACGTCAGGAAACGCTTGAACGCTGCAAGAGAGGGGCATTAAATAGAACAACGATATTAGGCATTAATTAGAATATGACAGGTGTTGTTTATTTGTCAATGATATTGTAGGTTTTGTTAGATCGATATTTCACAGGATTAAAAAAACAAATAATTGATAATCAAAAATAACCACATTCATCTTCGATATGACTTAACACCATTTTCTATTCTTCTCCCTACATCCTTCTTTTCTTCTCCCTCCCTTCCTCCCCCCTCTCTCTCACACCTCTCTCTCTCCCTCCCTCTCTCTCTCCCTCTCTCACCTCACTACGTCGCTGCTTCTAACTCTCAAATTCTGTCGAACAACACGATTCATTCTAATCTTTTCATTAGAGATCGTATCATCAGAAAGAACTATACATACCTAATATAAAAATATTTAAAAACATCATTAATGTATTATCTGTTTAAATTCATAAATCGTATTTGTGGGTGTGTCTAAAAAACTACATTTACATGTATACTTTAATACCGTTTCCTTTCGCCTTTTTCCTTTCAATAAAACAGTATCTCCTCTAAATAACTGTAACTCATCCATTTTTTCCTACGTATGCAAGAAATTTTAAAAAATGCCAGGTTATTCTAATTAAAAGGTTGTTCTAATTAAAGAGCATCTCACCTGTGAAAGGGCAACCACGGAATTGTCATCGTTGACAGCATCTTCCACTATGAGCCTGTTGGGCTTTGACTTCTGCTTCAAAATGGCTGTTGCCTTTTCGTCTCTAGTGGGAATAGACAAGGGAGAGAAAGAGAGGGAAAATTTGAAAAATATTATGAAATTTTCTGTGACTGATCGAGGCTTACTGCGGATCTGGTGCTTTAATCTCGGCCATTAGAAATGCTCTGGAAATAATTTAAATACACAAAGAGGACTCCTTTTCTTTTATTAACAAATCAGATGGTGACACGTCAGGATTTTGCCCTTCCTCGTAATTTCGTTTCTGACTCTCTGCTTGCAAACTATAAATAGAACAATGCAATATGGGCACTGGCTTGACGTCATAGCTAATGAAGCTAAAAATAGATTCATTGCCATGGGCGTGGTCTTATTTTGAGCTCCGCCCATATCTGTCGTTTGCAGATTTTTTATTAACACAGAGAAATGCAATTTTCAGAGTGCCGGGAGCTTTCTGGCAGTGAGCCAATATAAAGGATGAATTTCCTGAGGAGAGTTGGCAGGTCTTCTCGCTCCCCCTCGCCATTAACGCGTGGGTCCGGAAACAATTCCCCAACAGACGATTGGAGCAACACTCGAAGCAACACAGGCAACAGGAGCAGCAGCAGCAGTAGTGGCACTGCAAATAGAAAGAAAGAAGGAAAGGAAGAAAGAAAGGAGCATAGTGAGGCCATTAATTAATTTTACAATACATTATACAATTTTTACAAATATTTTTTAATACGGTACATAGTACATACATGTAAATACTAATTTCTGAATATTTTAGGTATAGTTTCTAGTACTCTGTCATATTTTATACAGGTACTAGTGGTAGTAATATGATTGATGGGGTCGATGATAATCTTCAGTTAACGGAAGCAGGTTGTCTAGTACCTGACACGCCCCTGTCACCTTCTTCCCCTGTCCCTCCTCTCTCGATTAAGCCACACCCTCTATCATCATCTGTGTCTCCGCCCAATTCTCCCGGCTCTCCTACTGTAACGATAAGTGCTAGCGAGAAGCTGTGTAAGAAGCCACACCCACGATCGCTGGACATGAGGAAATTGAGTATACCAACTAGTGTATCACTGGATTGTATTAAACATAATGGAGGTGAGAGAGAGAGGGGGGAGAGAGAGAGAAATGATAGGTTGTGTGTGTGAGAGTGTTGGTATATTTACAGCCAAATCTGCTACTATGGACACTCTAAAATTAAGGACACCTCTGTAATCAGACCATGCCTAATACAACAGTAATGTGTATTAATGAACCTCTGAAATAAGGACGTGTACAAGTTGATAATCATGAGGGTATTATTAGGCCCCAAGGTGTCGTGAATAGACAGGTTTGGCCGTATTGTTTAAGTGTTTACATGTTTCACATTACCTGACACTTGATGACAGTGAGATAATAAACAATTTCATTTTTCTGATCCATGATGCTGCTTGAGGGATTTGTTCATGTACACATAGTCTGCATAGTGTACATGCATTTCAGTGTAGGTACATGTATATGTACATAGTTGAGTTGTTGTTATATAACTACATATATGGTACACGTGTGCATTTTATGTGTTTATGTTGTTGTGTGTGTGTTCATTTTGTTTGTCTTCTTCCTCCTCCTTACATACCTTATTTAATGAATGACACTTTTTCATTTTCTCTTTCTTTCATCCCCCGTCTCTCTCTCTCTCTCTCTCAGATTATGATTCTCCTGCTCATCATGTCCCTAGACCTAGTTCTCCATTGCTTAGTGCATTAAGAGAAGCAGTGGAGTCCGTCTCAAATATGGAGGATTTTGAACGAATTGAAAAGATAGGGTCAGGATTCTTTGCAGAAGTTTACAAAGTAAGTAAAATTATTTTGTTAACAATAATAACATCTTTATTTTGGACATGTATATTTACCATGTACAGTGTAGCCTCTTTATTAAGGACACCATTGGGCCCACACTACCTGTCCTTAATACATGTACAGTGTAGCCTCTTTATTAAGGACACCATTGGGCCCACACTACCTGTCCTTAATACAGAAGTGTCCTCATTTCAGAGGCACTTTTGTATAGGCTAATTATACCGATTGGGACGTTACAAAATATCCTCATTATAAAAGTGTCCTTGCTTTTGGGTGTCCTCATTATCGTAATAATAATAATAATAATAATGATGATGATAATAATAATAATGATAACAATGATGAATTTGGTAATAATAACAATGATATTCCTGAGATTACTAGAAAGGAATTGTGCCAACTTGTTCGTTGATGAAGTTATGATAATATTTATTTTATTAAATACTGTGTTATCATAATTCCCATGAATCATCAACCACTGAAGCTCGAAGCATCAAGATTAATTAATTAATCGACAATCGTTTCCCTTTTTATAGGTTCGGCACAAATTGACCGACGAGATTATGGTTTTAAAAGTGAATAAAGGGCTGACAGGAACAAAGACAAGACAAGAAGTTGAGTTACTAAAGAGACTCCATCATCCAAACATACTACAGTAAGTGATCATATTACACTATTAAACATTATACTGTAATGTACAGGCATATATTATAATTCAGTAAGGTGAAAATGTTATACTAATTTTTGTTTTTTTAATATGTACTTGCTTGACTATTTTTAGCATTTTGAAACTAGCGATGATATTAATAATAATAATTAATTGTATTATCTTGTATCTTAATTTCAGGTGCTTAGTGTATTAATAAAATTCATTTTTCAATACTTTGAAATTTGAGCTGTATCCTCTTAAATAGTGACACCTTTGATCAAGTTTCATATTGTTTTCTGTTAGCAAGTATTAAAATTACATAAACTTATTGAGATCTGATTAATCTATGAGGGGGTGTGTGGGGTCTTAAATAGTTCAAATTTTATTCACTTTAGTACCAAAACGTGTTAAACCTTATTAATTTTTTTATTGAGCAATAATATTAATATGACACTATTTCATGAATCTCATTCATTAAATATTATAGCTACATTGGCTCCTGTATTCATAATGGGCAGCTCCACCCACTCACTGAGGTATTATTAATTAATTATTGTTGGCAGCCACGCTCATAACTTCTCCCCCTTTTAGTTTGTCAATGGTGGTACATTAAAATCCCTCATACAAGATGTCGAGAAGAATCCGTTTCCTCCCGAGCAAAGAATTCAACTCTCGCTGGACATGGCTATGGGAATGGAGTATCTCCATAACAACGGGATGCTTCACAGGTGGGCGTGGTTATAATAACTAGTTAATTACTTTATTAATAATATTATTTTTAATAGAGATTTTAACTCGCATAATTGCTTGCTGCGGAAAGAAGGTGACAGATATACAGCCGTAGTTGCCGATTTCGGTCTTGCAACTAAAAACCCAAACCTGATAAAGTAAGGGAACGATATTTATACTAAGTCATGGTTACTTCTAATTATTTATGACTCTGAAATAATTTTGCATTCGTTCTTTTAATTAGAAAACTGAGACGTAACCAGTCAATGGTTGGTACACCCTATTGGATGGCTCCTGAGGTTCTTCACGGGAAAGAATACAACGAGAAAGCTGATACTTATTCCTATGGTATAGTACTCTGTGAAATAGTGTCACGAAAGGATGCTGATCCTGATGAAATACCTAGGAGTAAGGTAAGAGAAAGGAGAGAGAGGGAGGGAGGGAGAAGGAGAGAAGGAAAGAGGAAGAAGTTTTAGTAACTATTATTATTATTATTCCTGTGTTTTCTTTTCCTCAGAACTTTAGTTTAGATGAGACAGCCTTCAGAGAATTGCCTGAAGTTATCAGCTCACCTTGTCCACCAGCTTTCATTGATCTAGCCTGCAACTGCTCTAAAGTAAGAAGATGAAATGAATTCTTCATTTTTATAATTTATCCTGATACATATACATGTACTTACACGTATGTTTTGTGGAAGTTTAAGCTGATTCCAATCAAAATTGGATTTTTTTACAAATTTTTAAAGTTGCTAAACTTAATTATTTTTTATTTCTTTTTACTCTCAGTTTGTTCCAGTGGAGAGACCAGGGTTTCCTAGTATCGTTAGACAGCTCATACAGTTACATTCCTCTCACTCGGCTTCCCTCCCACCACGCCCTTTTAAGAGGCTCAGCTGGCAGGGCCACGCCCATCAATATGAGGACCACGCCCACAATAACGAAACTATAAATTTAGCAGAATTATTAATCAAAGATACTACTACACGATAATATTTTTACATATATCATTTTTAATCCTGTGTGTCGTATTATATAATTATTATATATTGTATTATTATAAAAATCAGTCATCTTTTTTTAGCTAGTTATAACAAGTTATTAATTATTGTTGACCACGCCTACTTGCAAGTAGCCACACCCACCCGCCATTATGACTAATCTAAGTAATCTTAGAGAGAATTATGAAATTAAGTCTCGAATTTAGTTCTTCTTCATTATTTTTCAGCTTTCTGGCAGCGAGCCAAGTTAAAGGATGGATTTCCTGAGTAGATTTGGCAGGTCTTATCGCTCCCCCTCGTCATAAACCCGTGGCTCTGGGAACATCTCTCCAACTGACGATTGGAGCAATACAAGCAGCAGCAGCAGTAGTAGTAGTAGTGCAAATAGAAAGAAAGAAGGAAAGGAAGACAGGAACAAGCATAGTGAGTGGAATAATTTTTACAAGTTATTTACAAATGTTTTTGTACCTGATCTTAGAGCATGTAAATATTATAATTTTTTGAATATCGTCTATCTGGAAATTTTTAATGTTATTTTAATTTTACTGCATTAGAGTTTCACAAAAATTAGATTACCCATATAATTACGTGTCACATTCAATAATACATGACATAGTCTTATTTAGCAAAAATTAAATTTACAGCACAATTTTAAAACTCAATTTTCTGATCTATGGTATTTTAGATATAATTTCTAGTACTTTATCATATTTTATACAGGTACTAGTGGTAGCAATATGACTGACGGGGTTGATGATACTCTTCAATTAACGGAAGCAGGCGGTTTAGTACCTGACATGTCCCTGTCTCCTTCCCCCGTCCCTCCTATCTCAATTGAGCCACATTCTCTCTCCTCGTCTGTGTCTCCGCCCGATTCCCCCGGCCCTCCTACTGTAACGATAAGTGCTAGTGAGAAGCTGTGTAAGAAGCCACATCCACAATCGCTGGGCATGAAGAAATTGAGTATACCAACTAGTGCATCACTGGATTGTATTAATGAATATGAAAGAGAGAAAGAGGAAGGTGAGAGAGAGAGAGAGGGAGAGAAAGAGAGAGAGAAATGATAGATTAGGTGTGTGTAGTGTATGTGAGTGTGTGAGAGTGTTGGTATATTTACAGCCAAATCTGCTACTATGGACACTCTAAAATTAAGGACACCTCTGTAATCAGGACATGCCTAATACAATATAAATGTGTATTAATGAACCTCTGAAATAAGGACAGGTTCATAATCAGGAAGGTATTATTGGGCCCCAAGGTGTCCGAATAGACAGGCTTGACTGTATTATTAAGTGTTTACATGTCTAACATTACCTGACACTTAGAGACAGGGATTTAATGCAACAATAAGCCCAACATACACTATGCAACATTTTGTTTGCAACAAATGTTGCATAGTGTATGTTGGACTTTAGCATTTCTATGGTCCATGATGCTACATGACACGTGTATACATGTACACATAGTCTGCACAGTGCATGTACATATACATGTACATGCATTTTAGCATAGGTACATGTACATGTGCGTGTATATAGTTGTGTTTTTGCTGTAGTATAAGTTCATGTACACGTGTGCATTTTGTGTGTTTATGTTTTTATGTGTGTGTTCATTGGCCTCGCCCAGCTTTGCATAGGCGAGGACTAGGTACTCGGTTTGTCTGTCTGTGTTTCATTCACTCATTCTGTGTGCTCTCTTTTGTCTTTGAGAATGTATATCTTTGCAAATGTGTGCTCTAAATCTGTGAGAGCTTCTCTTCTGTTAGGAAAAGTCTTGCTTTACTGCCTTGAGATGTTTAGAGAGCAGCTCTAGCTAGTAGAAGCTTTTTATCTCACGAGAAAATGCCCAGCAATAGCAGTAGTACTCTGGAGGTAAATGAGACTCTTTTCCAGTAGATCAAGACTAGTTATTGTTTTAATATGTGTGGGACTCTTTAAATCTTTCTTGTTGGTGAGTTATAGCTTCTTGAATTTCAACCGAGTGAATTGCAGGTAGTCTAAAGGTCCTAAACTCTCTCAAATCACTCAATTTACATCTAGGCAACAGTATTTGTGCCATTATAATGTCATATAGCACTTATAAGAAGAGAAAAATCTGAAACTTCCTTCTTGTTGCAGGGCTTGCTGCCATCAAATAATTAATAGTTGTTGAGATGTCAGGCCACACCTCCAATTTGGGAGTAGCTGGATTAGCTTGCATGCTGCTACTTCTGCAGGTAGTCTGGTAGATCTATACAAGCTAGCTGCTATCCCTCAGGAGTACACTTGTTTTATATATATATATCCAATTTGCATGTTAAAGTTCTTTTAATTTTGATAATCAAACAGTTATAAGGGCGAGGCCACGCACCGTAGGTGTCTCGTTTTGTTTGTCTTCTTTCCTCCTCCTGTATACCTTATTTAATGAATGACACTTTTTCACTTTCTCTTTTTTTCATCCCCCCCCCCTCTCTCTTTCAGAGTATGATTCTTTCAGAGTAGATTCTGATTCTCCTAGTCATCATGTCCCAAGGCCCAGTTCTGCATTGCGTGCATTGAGAGAAGCAGTAGGGTCTGTCTCAAACATGGAGGATTTTGAACGAATTGAAAAGATAGGGTCAGGATTCTTTGCAGACGTTTACAAAGTAAGTAAAATTATTATGTTAACAACAATAACATCTTTATTTTGGAAATGTAAATTTACCATGTACAGTGTAGCCTCTTTATTAAGGACACCATTGGGCCCACACTACCTGTTCTTAATACATGTACAGTGTAGCCTCTTTATTAAGGACACCATTGGGCCCACACTACCTGTCCTTAATACATGTACAGTGTAGCCTCTTTATTAAGGACACCATTGGGCCCACACTATCTGTCCTTAATACATGTACAGTGTAGCCTCTTTATTAAGGACACCATTGGGCCCACACTACCTGTTCTTAATACATATACAGTGTAGCCTCTTTATTAAGGACACCATTGGGCCCACACTATCTGTCCTTAATACATGTACAGTGTAGCCTCTTTATTAAGGACACCATTGGGCCCACACTACCTGTCCTTAATACATGTACAGTGTAGCCTCTTTATTAAGGACACCATTGGGCCCACACTACCTGTCCTTAATACATGTACAGTGTAGCCTCTTTATTAAGGACACCTTGGGCCCACACTACCTGTCCTTAATACAGAGGTGTCCTCATTTCAGAGGTACTTTAGTATAAATTTGTACCAATTGGGACGTTACAAAATATCTTTATTATAAAAGTGTCCTTACTTTTGGGTGTCCTCATTATCGTAATAATAATAATAATAATAATAATAATAATAACAATGATATTCCTGAGATTACTAGAAGGAATTGTGCCAACTTCTTTGTTGATGTTGTTATGATAATATTTATTTTATTAAAATACTGTGTTATCATAATTCCTATGAATCATCAACCACTGATCAATGAACCTCGAAGCATCAAGATTAATTAATTAATTGACAATCGTTTCCCTTTTTATAGGTTCGGCGCAAATTGACCAATCAGATTATGGTTTTAAAAGTGAATAAAGGGCTTACAGCAACAAAGACTAGACAAGAAGTTGAGCTACTAAAGAGACTCAATCATCCTAATATACTACAGTAAGTGATCATATTACACTATTAGACATTATACTGTAATGTACACATGTATATTATTATTCAGTAAGGTGAAAATGTTATACTAATTTTTGTTTTTTTGATATATATTTGCTTGACTATTTTTAGCATTTTGAAACTAGCGATGATATTATTAATAATTAATTGCACTATTTTGTATCTTAATTTGAGGTGCTTAGTGTATTAATAAAATTCATTTTTAATACTTTGAAATTTGAGCTGTATCATTATCAAAATTTGTTTTATTTTTAAGCTGTTTTATTTATTAAAATCTAATTGGTTTACAAGGGGAGGACTTGGTCTTAAATTATTCGAATTTTATTCACGTTAGTACCTAAATATGTTAAACCTTATTAATTTTTTTATCGAGCAATAATAATATGACGCTATTTCATGAATCTCATTCATTAAATATTATAGCTACATTGGCTCCTGTATACACAATGAGCAGCTCCACCCACTCACTGAGGTATTATTAATTAATTATTGCAGACAGGTAACTCCTCCCCCTTTAGTTTGTCAATGGAGGTACATTGAAATCCCTCATACAAGACGTCGAGAAGAATCCGTTTCCTCGCGAGCAAAGAATTCAACTCTCGTTGGACATGGCTTTGGGAATGGAGTATCTCCATGAAAACGGGATGCTTCATAGGTGGGCGTGGTCTTCATAACTATTAAATTAATAATTAAGTGATATTAATATTTATTAATAGAGATTTTAATTCTAATAACTGCTTGTTGCGGAAGGAAGGTGACAGATATACAGCCGTAGTTGCCGATTTCGGTCTTGCAGCGAAAAATCCAAACCTTATGAAGTGAGAGAACGAAATTTGTACTAAGTCGTAATTACTTCTAATTATTCACAACTCTGAAATAATTTTTTCATTCGTTTTCTTAATTAGAGACCTGAGATGTAACCAGTCAGTGGTTGGTACTCCCTTCTGGATGGCTCCTGAGGTTCTTCATGGGAAGCGATACGACAAGAAAGCTGATACTTATTCCTATGGTATAGTACTCTGTGAAATAGTGTCACGCAAGGACGCTGATCCTGATGAAATACCTAGGAATGATGTAAGAGAGAGAGGCAGAGAGAGAAAGAGAAGAAGTTGTAATGACTATTATTATTATTATTCCTGTGTTTTCTTTTCCTCAGAACTTTAGCTTAAATGAAGCAGCTTTCAGGGAATTGCCTGAAGTTATTGGCTCACCTTGTCCACCAGCTTTCATTGATCTAGCCTGCAACTGCTCCAAAGTAAGAAGATGAAATGACTATAGGAAACAATTTTTTGATGCATGTACATTTACTTATGTTGCTTTAAAAATTTGAGCCAATTCTAATTAAATTTGGATTTTTTTAAAAGTTGCTCAAAAATTAGGCCAAAGTCCCTGTACTATAGTACATGGTCTCAGACTAAAATTTTGCCAAAATTGAAAAGTAGAGAATCCTTCATTTTTGTAATATTTCCTGATGCATATACATGTTTTTAAGTTTCTTAGAGGAGCTGTTTCTGAGCAAAATTGGATTTTTTTTACAAATTTTTGAAGTTTCTAAACGTGTAATTAATGGAGAAATTACAATGTATAAGTTTATTTATTTTTTTTTCTCTCAGTTTGTTCCAGATGAGAGACCAGGGTTTCCTATTATCGTAAGACAGCTCATACAATTACACTTGATTTCTGTCCCACCAAGCCCCGTTAAGAGGATCAGCTGGCAGGACCGTGCCCTTAAAAACGAAACAATTATTAAATTAATGAAAGACACTTCTACTACTACAAAATAATATTTTACATATATCCCGTGTGCCATACTATATAATTAATATAATCATAGGTCTATGATATAATTGTATTATTATAAAAATCTTTCATTTTTTTCTAGTTATTAACAAGTTACTAATTATTGTTGATCACGCCCACTTGAAAGTAGCCACACCCACCCGCCATTATGACTAATCTTAGGGAGAATTATTTAGTTCTTCTTCAATCGCTGGAAGTTGATCCGGTTCTTCCTT
Organism: Amphimedon queenslandica; assembly: GCF_000090795.2. NCBI lineage: Eukaryota > Metazoa > Porifera > Demospongiae > Haplosclerida > Niphatidae > Amphimedon > Amphimedon queenslandica. The sequence continues at coordinate 13,942 of NW_003546851.1, forward strand.
TTCTTTATGCCGAGGGACTCCTCACTAGGGCCGAGTATGATAGGCTGCAGAGCCCAGAGATGATGGCCCAGGATAGGAAGACGAGGGCAGACCACTTGCTCCGTTTATTGCCTAATAAAGGCAAGAATTACTTCCAGAAGTTCTGTATATGTATTGGAAAGTCGGGACAGATCGAGTTACTGGAGAAAATTGGATTCGATTTGACGTTACTCCCAGCTGGTAATTTAAAATAATCATAATTAATAATAATAATAATTGCAAATTGATTTCATTTTATGTAATTAATTATTATAAGTTATTCATTATATAATAATTGCATGTGTAATTAATGCTATTAATAATTATTATTTAGAAAAGCCATTAAGAACATTCGAAAATCAGTCGGGCCCGGCTCGCGAGAGTGACCGTTTGAAGCCTGTTCAAATTCATTTACAAGGAGCTCACTTTAACCCAGTACCCCTAATTTACCAAGAAACCACACCCACTTCTCAAGGGGAGCCCACACCCAAAACCCAGCGAATACTCATATTATATTCAAATGATCCTCAAGTCTCATCGTTACCCCCTGACGTCAGACATACTCAGGACGAATACTTGAAAAGAGTTTCTGATTTCGTACAAACACTTCAAATGTTCTCTACGGTGAGTGGAACAGATGGGCGGAGCTACTCCGCCTACAAATGCATTTACGACGTCGACGAATCTCAAAGAGAACATATACAAAATTTTAACGTGTGGTCTTTCGAAAATTTAGAAACCTGTGACGCTATTATCCTCCTAATGTCCCCTTCAATTGGGGAAGTACTGCGAGGGAGAAGTCCTGTTTTGGAGATGGAAAAGGGCGTGGCTGACTCCCACACGCTAATTAACGTTCTACCGAGAAAACGGGTCATACCAGTTTATCTTAACATGCCGAAGGTGGCAGACTGGTTGCCTGTATTTTTAAAGAGCACTCCGTCATATTTCATCGATTTATTGGGATTCCAGAGTGGAATGAGCACAGTGACCAGTGAAGAGGAATTTGGGAGACGCTCGTATTTATTATTAGACGAAGATCCGAACTTGAAGGAAATGAGGGATCTCTTAGCCGTCCTTCGTAGGGAACCTCCTCCGGAAAACCCAACTACTGTATTTGCCGTACCACCACCTAAAAGTAAGTGGAATATGAAAGAGAAAGATAACAGTTGAGAGCTTATTTTTGTATTATTGTATAGTGGAAAATTTTCGTGGATTTCATCCTTTTTTCGAAATTCATGAAAATAAAATTTGTGAAAATTGATTTAATACGGACCAAGATGGCCGAAAAATAGAAAATCACAAAAAATAAAGCATCGAATTCATTTTTGGACAGATCCACGAAATTTTTTGGCCGCGAAAATTTTCCACTGTATGGTACCACTGATTGTATTACTTTGTAATGGTTAAGAGTGAGAAATAGAAAATTATTTTATGCACGTACATATTTAATGTTGTTTCTCTCTCTTTCCTTTTCGTTAGGTTCTGATTTAAAGTCCCAAGGTATCCCGACTAAATACCTTGACTTGGTGACCAGAATGATCCCACATATCTGGGACAGAGTTGGACTCAAACTGGGTTTCACACTGATGGAAATCGAGTCGATACGGTCTCGAAATAAAGATGATCCAGAACAATCCATTCACTCGATGTTTTCAAAATGGCAGGAAAGAGATGGAGCGGAGGCGACGATCGATATTCTAATTAAAGTCCTTCAGGAACTACGTCTGAACGGGGTAGTGTATAAAGTAAAAGCAGAAGTAGAGAAAGACAAGCAAAAAGAGAAGAAATGAGTTTCTAGTTTGGTGTTTTTGTTTGTTGTTATCGTTGGCAAGAATGTAAATTTAAAACAACTATTATTATTATTATTATTATTATTATTATTATTATTATTATTATTATTATTATTATTATTATTATTATTATTATTATTATTATCACTGTATTATGTATCTTGTTTTTCAATTTCAACCTTCATGTATGGTGTTGTGTTTTTTCATTATAAACGGTGTCTAGTTATTAAGTTCATGTTAGCTCTACGGCGGTTGCTAGCGTATTAACACGATGAGTAAGATCGGCCATGACAGAAGAGAGTTTCTCTGGGTCTGTGAAAAAATAAACAAAGAGGTTTCTCTTCTCAACAAGAAGTGGAGAAGACTGGAGCATCTAAAAAGAAAAAAAAAGAGGGAAAGTTGAAAGAGATTAGGTGTCCTGTTTGCGTTGTATGGCGAATGGTTTTCACTTTTTGTTTCTCGTTATTGTCTTTCAAAATATCTTTGATCTTGGCTTCGATGGTTGCTAACATTGATTGCAACTTGTCAACAGATTCACTGTATTCCTACAACGAGAAAGAGAGAGAGAGAGGGAGAGAGAGAGAGGGGGGGGGAGAGAGGGGGAGAGGGAGAGAAAGAGAGAGAGATGATTTTGATAGTTCATATATTGTGCTACTTTTGAAATAAACTTGATCGAGCTCTTATTTCTTTCTTCTCCTTCAAACACGCAAGCTTCCAGCTGTCCCAATCTCTCCTGCCTTTAAAACAAAAACCAACAATAAATATATAATATATAATAAAAATATAATCATTTGTGCTGTCTTACATTAGCTCAATCAATTTATTCAATTCTTCTTCTCTTCTCTTGTTCCCCTCTTCTCTCTCTCTCCTTTCACTGATCAATCCGGTAAGTTTAGTCTCTATCTCATCACTCGTCATATGACCAGAAGTCATGTGATCACCGACACACAGCAACTGGGAGAGACACCCACTGGAAAGATCAACAGTTTCATCAGTTACATGTACACCTTCTTTTTGCTTTTCGTCCAGTTGCCTTAAACGATTCTAAAAATAAAATTATATAAATATTATTAATTATTATTTTAATGTACTTGTCTTTCAATGGCTTCAGTTTTCCATTTCTCCAATTGCAAGTGACACGCCTCCAGGAGTCCCCTTGCGTCTCTATGGCAACGGAGCTCCGCCTCTAATAACAGCGAGATCAGTTCTTGACGTCCACGTTGACCTTTTAATTGAGCAATGATCTACACAGAAAAAACCAGTCAGTCCGGTTTTACGAGTTTTATTAAGTACCTCGTCTTTTTTAGATAAATAGTATTCTTGTCTTTTTAATTTTAGGTCGTAGTCACCGTGAAGGACTCTGGAGGTTTTTAAAGACGCCCAGTCTCTTATTAGTGGAGGTAAGGTGCTGTCGTAAGAGAGGATTATATCTCTTAATGTGGAAACCTTCTCTTCATTCAATTGGATTCTTTCACTAGAAAATAAACTTAAATTATTGTATGCACTCCAACAAAATAAGGATGTATCTGAAAATAACCGTGGCCTTGGGTATTTTTCAGAATTTTAGCGTTTTCTTAAAATGGCCGTAACTCGAAAAATTTTTGTTGGAATCAGCTCAAACTTGTTACACAGCATAAGGACATCAATATGTATCAGAAAATGTAATAAAAATTTGGGGTGATATCGGAGCCATTTTTTGGAAAAAACCATGGGCTATAGTCTTGGGTATTTTTCAGAATTTTGACATTTTCTTAAAATGGCCGTAACTCGAAAAATATTTGTCGGAATCAGCTCAAACTTGCTACACAGCATAAGAACATCAATATGTATCAGAAAATGTAATAAAAATTTGGGGAGATATCGGAGCCATTTTTTGGAAAAAACCATGGGCTATAGCCTTGGGTATTTTTCAGAATTTTGATGTTTTCTTAAAATGGCCATAACTCGAAAAATATTTGTCGGAATCAGCTCAAACTTGCTACACAGCATAATGATATCAATATGTATCAGAAAATGTAATAAAAATTTGGGGTGATTTCGAAGCGATTTTTTGGAAAAAACCATGGGCCTTGGGTATTTTTCAAAAATTGTCATATTTTTTTAAATGGATGTAACTTCTCAAACTTACTATGCATAAGTACATTAAATTAATATATAATATAATAAAATTTTGAGGTGATTTTGAAGTACAAATTGGTGCAAAATTATTTTTAAAAGACCTCAGAGCCTCAGTCTCAAGACTGACCAAGCCCCTCCCACTCTTAATCTCCTCTATCTCTTCCCTCGTCCTCTTAGAAGCAGCTGCAAAATGACTTTTATTAACCTCCTGACGTATCAACTGGGTCTGTACAATAGGGTAACTAATGTAAAAAAGAAAGAAAGAGTTTTCATTAAAATTACTTTTCAGTCATGTGACAATCATGTGATTACATTGTTTGGAGTCGTTTGAGTTGCTCTGATTGTTTATCGTACTCCTGTTTGGTAAGATATTGGGACAACTCCTCTTCATCTTTTAAACCAAAGTCAGCCGTGTCAGAGAGATCAGTCATTTTAGACATACCCTAAAAGAAAGAAATAGAATCTCTTGCATTTAAAAAAATTGTAGTACAAGTATATATGAACAGGATATGGTATATAGCATGTGTTTAGAGCACAGCGTGAATAAGGCTCTCTTGTAGCAGTACATGTATATTAGTCTTTAGTCTCTATTGTATTTATTTTATGCATAGGAGCTACATTGTATTGGTAGTAATATATAAATAATATTAAAAAATATAAAATATATAAATAAATATAAATATAAAAAAATATAATAAATATAAAGTAGTCATTTTAATTGCGGGTACTAAATTTACAATTTTAGCACGAGTAGATTTTGCTGGTATTAAAAATTGCGATTAAGTAATTATTACTAATAGTTATATGGCATCATGATGTCATTATTAAGAATTGCACGTATTAATAATTGCGATTTTTAACCCAAACGCAAAATTCGCAATTAATAGTACCCACATTTAAAAGTAACCTTAAGGTACCCCACAAGTCATTCCCTCCCTCTCTCTCTCTCCTCATTGATATCACTGACTGGTAAAAATTGCTTTTTAGCAAAGTCAGTCAAACACTTCATGAATTCTTCTTCTGCTTTGTAATAAGGTTCGAGTGACGTGCAGGATAATAAAGAACATGAGGGACCCTCTCTCTCTCCCTCTCTCTTCCTCTCTCTTGTTTGAGGGCTGGTCTGGTTGCTATAGAGACTAATGAGTCTATTCATGGAGGCCTTGAGGTTAGTAAGTGACTGAATGAACTAGAAAAAGAAGAAAGAAGATTATGGAGGCTAGTGTGGTCTTCTTTATATTACTTTTGTGTTTGCTTCTTCTGATTTTAGTGCTGCTTCTTGGTGTTCATTTTGAAGCAATTTCAAATTGTTTCCAGCTGCTTCAAACTCTCTTAAACACTTCTCATTCTGCATGCTACAATAAAATAATAATAATAATAATAATAATAATAATAATAATAATAATAATAATAATAATAATAATAATAATAATAATAAATCATCTATTTTTACTACCTCATTAGTCTATGAATATGATTAAGTGTTTGTAATTGTTCTTTAAGTGATTGTGCTCTCTCTTCTAATTCCTTAGCCTCCAGTCTATAAATAGTAACGACTAGTCACATGATTAGCCACGCCCACTCACTCGTATTTCTCTTGGCTCTTTAACTTGGCGTCTTGACGTTTCCTAAGGACTTTCCTAAAATCCTCCCTCTACAATTAAAAATATAGCTACTGGTATATACAAATTCAAACTTTGAGCTCTTACAGAAAGTTCTTTATTAAGTCTTACTAATTCTTCAAAACTTTTAAAAATAAATATATATAAATTTAATTTTTTAATAAAATAATTATAATTACTTTTCCTTTGCTTCTCCTGTTAAAGCCTCACATGATTTCAGTTCTTGAGTTATTAATTTCATAAATGATTCTATTCTTTTATTAGCAGCTGCTCCAAGGGACGGGAGGGCTCCTTTGTATCCTAAACGAGAAAGGACCTCTTGAAAATCAGCCTCCATGTTTTTATTAGACCACACCTATCAGTTTTCAGACTTTTCACAAAATTAAAGTGACAAAACAGAATTACAAATATTGTCGTCATTATTATTATTATTATTATTATTATTATTATTATTATTATTATTATTATTATTATTATTATTATTATTATTATTATTATTAAAACTTTACAGCACTAGTACAAAAATACAATTAGGCAATAGTTAAAAAGAGTTAGAAGTGCTGAAGGACTGCAACAACTGTGTTACAGCCTTACAACTATAGGTCTAATTGGACTTATTGGATTTAAAATAAAATAACTGAGTGAAGTAGTTATAAAGTAAAATAAATAATTACAATAAAAATGATGCAATGTGACACTTGAAACAGGGACATAAATAATGATAAGAGCAAACAGAATTGGAGGTAAAATATAAGTCGAAGTGAGACCAGAAATGATTTATTAATCAAGACTTTATAGTTTGATACAATAGATTAAGTCCAGACATGTTGGAGAAATAGAATTCCAAGTTTGCACCAGAGTGTAATTATTATAACTGAGACAGATAAACGTTGATATAAAAACTCAGTAGCTCTGAAAACTCCAATTATTATATCTTATTATTATAATTATTTATACAACCATCACCGAATTTGGAGGAAAATTCGAAGTAAAATATATACCAACTACTGTTTGAGAATATTCTTGAGGATGGTTTGAACTACATGCATATGAACAGTAAGCCTGATAGTCTTCTAGTCCCGATGACTGTAGGCTGGGGAATGGTCTGGCTAGCAAGACTAGGGAGTCTTCATCAGCAGGTATTATATCTAAATAGTAAGATTCTTCATCAGGTGTTTGGGCAGGTATTAGATCTGAATAACAAGAGTCTTCATTAGGTTTTGGGGGCTGGCTCGCTAGTTTTTGGGGCCAAAAATTTTCCATTTCATTGTAATCTCTACGCAAAGCTGGTTCATGACGATGCCAACTCTGATGGCAAATGTGCCTGGGAGTAATCAAAGAAGCTTCATCTTTATCATAAATATCCCTGTGCAGAACTACCATATCTGGAATACTAAATTTAGTTTGAATGATATTAGTAATGTCTGGATCTTTACTGATTAAGAGTTCAGCAACCTGGTGATGTCTATTGTTACTAGCAAACATTAAAGCAGTCCATCCATTATTATTTTGAATTTTAATATCTGGATTTTTGCTCAAAAAGAGTTCAACAACTTGGTGATGTCCATTCTTACTAGCAAACATCAAAGCAGTCCATCCATCATTATTTTGAATGTTAATATCTGGATCTTTACTCAGTAATAGTTTAACGACCTGGCGATGTCCATTATCACTAGCAAACATCAAAGCTGTCAATCCATCATTATTTTGAATGTTAATATCTGGATCTTTACTCAGTAATAGTTTAACGACCTGGCAATGTCCATTATCACTAGCAAACATCAAAGCTGTCAATCCATCATTATTTTGAATGTTAATATCTGGATCTTTACTCAGTAAGAGTTTCAGAACCTGGTAATGACCACAGCAACTAGCAAACATCATAGCAGTCCATCCATTATTACTTTGAATGTTAATATCTGGATCTTTACTCAGTAAGAGTTTCACAACCTGGTGATGACCATAGCGACTTGCATACATCAAAGCAGTCCATCCAGTATTATTTTGAATTTTAATATCAGGATTTTTGCTCAGTAAAAGTTTAACAACCTGGTGATGTCTATTCTTACTAGCAAACATCAAAGCAGTCCATCCATCATTACTTTGAATGTTAATATCTGGATCTTTACTCAGTAATAGCTCAACAACCTGGTGATGTCCATTATCACTAGCAAACATCAAAGCCGTCAATCCATCATTATTTTGAATGTTAATATTTAGATCTTTACTCAGTAAGAGTTCCACAACCTGGCGATGACCATAGCAAATAGCAAACATCAAAGCAGTCCATCCATCATTATTTTGAATGTAAATATCTGGATCTTTACTCAGTAATAGTTTAACGACCTGGTGATGTCCATTATCACTAGCAAACATCAAAGCTGTCAATCCATCATTATTTTGAATGTTAATATCTAGATCTTTACTCTGTAAGAGTTCCACAACCTGGTGATGACCATAGCGGCTTGCATACATCAAAGCAGTCCATCCATTATTATTTTGAATTTTAATATCTGGATTTTTGCTCAGTAAGAGTTCAACAACCTGGTGATGTCCATTATCACTAGCAAACATCAAAGCCGTCAATCCATTATTATTTTGAATGTTAATATCTGGATCTTTACTCAGTAATAGTTCAACAACCTGGTGATGACCATTGCAACTAGCAAGCATCAAAGCAGTCACTCCATCATTATTTTGAATGTTAATATCTGGATCTTTACTCAGTAAGAGTTCCACAACCTGGTGATGACCATAGCGGCTTGCATACATCAAAGCAGTCCATCCATTATTATTTTGAATTTTAATATCTGGATTTTTGCTTAGCAAGAGTTCAACAACCTGGTGATGTCCATTATCACTAGCAAACATCAAAGCCGTCAATCCATTATTATTTTGAATGTTAATATCTGGATCTTTACTCAGTAATAGTTCAACAACCTGGTGATGACCATTGCAACTAGCAAGCATCAAAGCAGTCACTCCATCATTATTTTGAATGTTAATATCTGGATCTTTACTCAGTAAGAGTTCCACAACCTGGTGATGACCATAGTGGCTTGCATACATCAAAGCAGTCCATCCATTATTATTTTGAATTTTAATATCTGGATTTTTGCTTAGCAAGAGTTCAACAACCTGGTGATGTCCATTATCACTAGCAAACATCAAAGCCGTCAATCCATTATTATTTTGAATGTTAATATCTGGATCTTTATTCAGTAAGAGTTCCACAACCTGGTGATGACCATAGTGACTAGCAAATATCAAAGCAGTCCATCCATTATTATCTTGAATGTTAATATCAGGATCTTTACTCAGTAAGAGTTCCACAACCTGGTGACGACCATAGCGACTAG
>NW_003546851.1:23040-50142 GCF_000090795.2 Amphimedon queenslandica
TCAGTAACAGTTCAACAACTTGGTCATGACCACTGCAACTAGCATACATCAAAGCAGTCCATCCATCATTACTTCGAATGTTAAAATCTGGATCTTTACTAAGTAAGAGTTCAACAACCTGGTGATGACCATAGCGACTAGCATATATCAAAGCAGTCCATCCATCATTACTTCGAATGTTAAAATCTGGATCTTTACTCAGTAAGAGTTTAACAACCTGGTGATGACCACAGCGACTAGCATACATCAAAGCAGTCCATCCATCATTTTCTTGAATATTAATATCTAGATCTTTACTCAGTAAGAGTTCCACAACCTGGTGATGACCATAGCGACTAGCATACATCAAAGCAGTCCATCCATCACTATCTTTAATGTTAATATCTGGATCTTTACTCAGTAAGAGTTCAACAACCTGGTGATGACCATAGCGACTAGTGAGCATAAAAGCAGTCCATCCATCATTATCTTGAATGTTAATATCTGGATCTTTACTCAGTAAGAGTTCCACAACCTGGTGATGGCCATAGCGACTAGCATACATCAAAGAAGTCAATCCATAATTATTTTGAATGTTAATATCTGGATCTTTACTCAGTAAAAGTTCCACAACCTGGTGATGGCCATAGCGACTAGCATACATCAAAGCAGTCCATCCATTATTATTTTGAATGTTAATATTTGGATCTTTACTCAGTAATAGTTCTACAACCTGGTGATGACTGTAGCGACAAGCAAAAATCAAAGCAGTTACTCCATCATTATTTTGAATGTTAATATCTAGATCTTTACTCAGTAAGAGTTCCACAACCTGGTGATGTCCATTAGCACTAGCAAACATCAAAGCAGTACTTCCATGTTTATTCTGATAATTAATATCTATTTTTAATTGTAAAAGAAACAAAAAAATTTCCTGGTATTCCTTGTCATTATGAAAATTACTGATAGCATCACTAAGTGATTGCTCAAATTCAAAGTTTACATCTTCAACATTTTGAATGATGGTTTTATTATTAACAATTAGTTGAAGTATACCAAAATGATACATAAACACTGCCTGACTATGAGCCATTTGTACAAGAAGATGAGCATCTTTTTCTGAAGAAATCACAAAGTGAATTGTTATTGATCCTTCAAATGAATCATCATAAGTAAGAGAGTCAGCTTTTTCACCAAAGAAATGTTGCATCAGCTTACGTAAATTATTTATAGATTGCTTGGACCACTTTTGTGATAGTTTGAGAATTAGTTTGCTCTTGTTAAAAGCAGTTTCTTTTTGTTCAAAAGCAGCAATAGCTTTTTTTTTAAGGTCAGAAACATTGGCCGAATGTACAAATCTTTCAACATCATTGGCATAATCCTCAAACCTAGTTTGTAATGCATCATCAATAGGGAATGCTATTAGTATTTTCTTTATAGATTTAATGTCAAGTAAATTAAAATAAGACTTTTCTTTAAGCTTTCTAAATATGTCATCAATTTTTGTATTCTCATGAGCAAGAGAATCAAGTCCATCAAAGCAATCTTCAACAAACCTAGCAATACTAATGATACTGTGCTTTTCACTATTATCATAAAACTCTTTAATTTTAGTGAGGAGCACAGCAAACTCAGAATTTAAGTCATCAAGTTCTTTAGCAATATTCTCTTCAGATTTGAAATTGATGCTGAATATAATGTCATAGCTTGATGTCGTTGTCAATGATTGATGCATATAGAAAGATATCTCATTACATTTTAAAGCCTCATTATCCCAATCTCTGGCTAATGCTAATGCCTCCTTCTTTGCAGGACCCCCCACACTAGCAATACATTGCAAAAATGTGAGACAATGCTCCCTTAGCAAAGCTATATTTCTTTCTTGTATGCACATCTCTACTATTGCTAAAAACTCAACTTCTATCTTTTCTAATTTTGGCTCTTTTCTGACTATACGAGTTATTAATCCCTTGCTGTACAACTCATCAGCTATTTCTTGAAGACTGCTTTCAGTAGCATGGCCTAACTGAGAATAATGACTCCTTAGAACTCTTGCCACAGTTCTGCCTGCTCCTTTATTGCTTTTAATTATTTTTTCTTCTAAAAGTAGATGAGCAATAACAGCCTCATCATTAGCCAATAAAGTATGAATAATACTCTTCCATGTTATATCAGGATTATTGTCAAGCCAGTATTGAGCTACTGCACTTACATAATCAATAGGATCAGTGGATTGATTGAATTCCTTCACTCTCTGTTTAATTCTACTCACAATATCTTGTGACATGTTAGGAAGACAACAGACAAACTGTTCCCAAGTACCAGCAGTAAACTTTGAGCTACTCAATAGCTCAACCAATTCATCTTTTGTTGGCTTATCTATTATGATGTATTAATAAGCAGTGCACAGATCAGCCTTACCTTTAAGAGTGGGTCCAGGATTAAGTTCCACATCTCCTGATATGAAGAGGAGGATAAGAAGACAAAAAAAGGACAAAATGGACCTAATAATAATCTTCTCTTGTGAAGTATTACTAGCTCCATTGGCTCCACAGTAAGTGTTACCAGTACTAGTACAAGCACTGGGTTGTCTCCAATGGCGGGAACAGTTCCAGGATCCTATTCTAGCTCTCCACTGACAAAGATCAATCATGGCTAATAATTAACTGCAAGCTGGGACTGAGAGGTGTGGCTCGTACAAACTATTGCCCCTGGATGTTACCATAAATGGTGTTACCATTATGTGATAATTACTCTAATATCTATGGTGCTACTTGCAAGTTTTGCTAAAATTAGAAATAAATCAAAAATGATCAAGACTGAAACAGGAGGAAGGTAGAAAATTAAAATGGCAAAAGAATAAATTAAGAGATATAGTCATTAGTCCTAGCAGCAGCAGCTGATGGTGACTCATCAATGAACTGTTCTATTGAAAATGGCATTGAATCTCCTTCCTCCTCCTCATTATTATTAATCAGTTCTTGTATTGAGCTGGTCATGCTAGGAATACTATAAGAATCATCAACTTCACTAGTAACACTATCAGTGCGAGTAGGCGTAACTGGAACAGTCGCTAACTCCGGGGGCAATGATGGCAACTCATCATTTATAATAGACTGTAGTCCTCCATTGTCTAGTAGCTGCTGTGATTGAGATACTGTAGAATCAGCTACCTTTAAGTATGCATGATCGGTTGTATAGCTGGATGAAGTTGGATGTGATTTTTGCTCTGAACTCTTAAAAGAGTAAAAAGATGGTATACCAGTATAGGAAGGAGTGGTAGGACTCTGTCTTGTAACAACAGTGCTGGATTGTGCTGCAGTAGTGCTAGTCACATTAGCAGCATAGAAAGAAGAAGAGAGAGGAACAGTAAAGGGATTAGAGCCACTGATGTTAGCTACATAATCCAGTGATTGCTTTCTGCTATCATTCCTTCCATTACTAGGGTAGCTAGTATTTTCCTCTGTAGTCTGTCTTCTCATTCCTCCATTAATGACAGGAGCTGTAGGTACAACTGATGGTTGCTTTAAATTAATTCTTGTTGGAGATACTGGAGGTATTGCAGGTAGATAATCTGTTCCTGTTGCATTTGATCCAGATTGACTCATACTTAAGCCAAATGAAGCTCCTGGTTTTGAGCTTGATAGTGATCCCAGTGGTGTAGAGAACAAAGATGGTCCTACTGGTTGACTCATCACTGATTTTGATACTGAACCCATTGATTTTAACGGCGTTAACTGTGACACAGTCGAGTATAATGATGACGGAGTGTTAGCTTGAGTTGTTGAACAAGGTAGTGAAGAATTAGTAGATGCTGTGAGACTTAAAGGAGGCAGAAAGGAGAGAGAAGAGAAAGGAGAGGGAGAGAAATTAGAGGAGAATGTTGTAGTAGTAGGAGTTTTCGGAGTTTGATGCTGTAATGTCATGAAGCTACTAGTAGTAGAAAGTGATGGTGTATGGACGTTAGTTGAATCAAGAGAATTCCTCTTCATATTTAAGAGTTCTTGAACTGGAGTTAGCTGGAGAGAGGCTCTTCTTTTTGTATCTTCCACTGATGATCTTCTACTAGCATTAGTTGAAGGTAGAGTTGCTGGTTTTTGTTGATTTAATCCAGCGGAGAAAGATTTAGTAGGTGAGACCGGAGGAGAGAAAGAGAATGGAGAAGTTGGAGGAGATGGAGATAAAGGAGAAATAGACAGGGGAGAAAGGAGATGAGGAGAGAGAGGAGGAGGAGAAATAGATTGAATGTTCTTTTGATTAGAGAAAGGAGGCCAGGTTGGTTCACTAATATACTCTGTATTGATCGCTGATAACGGAAATTTAGTTTGATCAGACATTACGTTCATTCCTGTTACATTATTAGCTTCAACTATATAATCACCAACAACAGACTGCTGCAGAGTAATAGTGTCTTTCTGTGGCAAAGCTGCCAAAGAATTCTGACTTCCATCAATAGTGCTCGATAAAGTAGTAGGAAGAAAAGGGAAAAAGGTCGTCCCCACGTCTAGTCCTCCTTTATTCTGCCCATCAATGCTTTGAGCTGCTTTCGGTGTGTTAGGATCGGACTCATACCAACTGGACCTCCTTGTCCTTGAAGGACCAGCTCCAGTGGGCAGAGGACAGCCACCGGATGAGGTTTTAGTAAGAGACAGATTAGAGGGATGGCGAGGAGGATCACGAATGATGGAAGGGTTTGATAAGAACACAGAATCAGTGGAACCTCCAGAAGACAATATACCAGAAGAACTGCTGCTTCTGTTGGAGAGAGAACGAGAAGCAAACGACTGCCTTGAACTTGATTTCCTTCCTCCTTTCGTTCTCCTGGACCCTTCCCTCATACGCCTACGTCCCTGATACAACATTTCATTTTTCCTAATGTTCCTCTCAAAACTGCCCGGAGGCTCTAAGCAGCTATCCTTGCTCTGCTTGCTCTCGTTCCCACTGCTGGTACTGCCCCCCTGACCTTCAACTGTAGCTAGTGACAATAGCGAAGAGCTATTTGATGGTATGGGTGTGTTTTCAGTTGAGCGACCAGTAGGTGGGCGTGTATGAGTGGGTAGAGCTTGTAATGGAACACTAGGAAGGTAATCGCTAGTTTGAATGTTAATTGGAGGATGCTGCATAACGTTCAATCCTCCAATAGTTGATGGGGCATTATTATTTAAAGATAGCATCGATACAGTGGTAGGTGTGGTCATGGGCAGGACCTCGTCTTCAGGGCTAATCAACAAGTCTAATTCAATGTCGTCAAGCTTTGTAGCGGTGGGTGTGGTCTTGTTTAAAGCATCTGTACCTTCTTTTGTGTGAAAGTCCTGGTGGTGTGTATACCCATTATCATCCTGGAAAGAAGAAGGGAAGAGAGAGAGGGAGGAAGGAGGAGGTAACATCACTGATACTGTTACTCCGGGTGGATTAGCTGAAGGTGATAATTTATGAAGCCTGTCACCTCCAAATGACATGTCCAATCCTTCATTATTAGATGCTAAATGAGTGATTGTTGATTTCTTGTGTTTCTGAGCTCCTACAAAAAGAAGGGGAGGTGGTCGTTGACTGTTAGGTCTCAGTTCCTCCTTGTCCCCTGGCTCTAACTCAGTGTGGTCTTCGCTCTCTTCTATATCTTGTAGGTATTGTCGGCTTCGGTACTGATCATCAAGGTATTTCTTCATTCTTTCTTCGTCGTATGGTTTGTTAGGTATAAGGCTTTGTACGATTGTCTTCTCACTGGTGACTGATTCCTCTTCATTGTTGAGCAGTTTGACAGTCTGTTCCTCGTGTTCATGTACCTATAAATGAATGAAAATTAAGTTGTGAAGTGTATACATGTACTTATGTTGTGTATCAAGTTTGAGCTAATTCAAATCAAAATTGGATTTTTTACAAAATTTTAAAGCTGCTCCAAAATTGGGCCAAAGTCTCTGTACCATAGTACAAAGTCATTGGCCTAATTTTGCAAAAATTGACAAGGAAAGAATTCTTCATTTAATGATTTTTTTCCTCATACATATACATGTACTTATGTTGTGTAGAAAGTTTGAACTCATTCTGATCAAAATTAGATTTTTTTACAAATTTTTTAAAGTTGTTCCTATACTGTACTCCAATTTATTATTTCTTACTTGAGTTATTAGTTGAAGTCTGTTACCTCCAAACGACATGTTCCTTTCTTCATTATTAAATGCTAAATGAGTGATTATTGATTTCTTGTGTTTCTGAGCTCCTACAAAAAGAGGTAGAGGTGGTCGTTGACCGCTTGGTCTCGGTTTTTCTTTATTTCCCAGCTCTAGCTCTGTATGGTCTTCGCCCTCTTCTATATCTCGTAGGTACTGTCTGCTCTGGTACTGATCATCAAGGTATTGCTCCATTATTTCTTTGTCGTACGGTTTGTTAGGTATAAGGCTTTGTACGATTGTCTTCTCACTGGTGACTGATTCCTCTTCATTGTTGAGCAGTTTGACAGTCTGTTCCTCGTGTTCATGTACCTATAAATGAATGAAAATTAAGTTGTGAAGTGTATACATGTACTTATGTTGTGTATCAAGTTTGAGCTAATTCAAATCAAAATTGGATTTTTTACAAAATTTTAAAGCTGCTCCAAAATTGGGCCAAAGTCTCTGTACCATAGTACAAAGTCATTGGCCTAATTTTGCAAAAATTGACAAGGAAAGAATTCTTCATTTAATGATTTTTTTCCTCATACATATACATGTACTTATGTTGTGTAGAAAGTTTGAACTCATTCTGATCAAAATTAGATTTTTTTACAAATTTTTTAAAGTTGTTCCTATACTGTACTCCAATTTATTATTTCTTACTTGAGTTATTAGTTGAAGTCTGTTACCTCCAAACGACATGTTCCTTTCTTCATTATTAAATGCTAAATGAGTGATTATTGATTTCTTGTGTTTCTGAGCTCCTACAAAAAGAGGTAGAGGTGGTCGTTGACCGCTTGGTCTCGGTTTTTCTTTATTTCCCAGCTCTAGCTCTGTATGGTCTTCGCCCTCTTCTATATCTCGTAGGTACTGTCTGCTCTGGTACTGATCATCAAGGTATTGCTCCATTATTTCTTTGTCGTACGGTTTGTTAGGTATAAGGCTTTGTACGATTGTCTTCTCACTGGTGACTGATTCCTCTTCATCGTCGAGAAGCTTGACAGTCTGTTCCTCGTGTTCATGCACCTATAAATGAATGAAGTTATGAAGTGTTTGACTATGTTTTACAAAATTAATACACAAGTACATATACATGTACTTACGTTGTGTGAAAATTTTGAGCTGGTTCCAATCGAAATTGGATTTTTTATAAATTTTAAAAGTTTTTTCCATACTGTACTCCAATTGATTATTCTTGCTTGAGTTATTAGTTGTTGTTGCTGCTCCCTTTTATTATTATTTAATGATAGCATTGATATAGTGGTGGGTGTTGCCATGGGCAGGTCCTCGTCATTGCCACTAGCCACAGCCATCAAAGCAGTCCCTCCATCATTATCTTGAATGTTAATATTTGGATCTTTACTCAGTAAGAGTTCAGCAATCTGGTGATGTCCATTGCTATTAGCAATCATCAAAGCAGTCCATCCATTATTATTTTGAATGTTGATATCTGGATTTTTACTCAGTAGGAGTTCAACAACCTGGTAATATCCATTGGCACTAGCAAACATCAAAGCAGTCCATCCATCATTATTTTCAATATTAATGTCTGCATCTTTACTCAGTAAAAATTGAACAGTTAAGAAATCTCCTTTTTTACTAGCAATCATGAGTTCATAAGCAAAGTCATTCTTTTCAATAGGTGAGGTAATGTTAAGTTCAAGTAAGAAAAGCAATACTTTTTCATTATTATTTTGATGTGCTTCCTGCAGTGCAGCCTCAAATGTAAATGATTTATCTTCATCTCCCATCATTAAAGTAACATCATCAATCATAACCTCAAATAAACCAATCTTATATAAAGAAACTCTCTGTTCAAAAACTACTTCTATTGATGTCTCAGTTTGTAATTGAGGTAGCAGATACACACATTTAAGGTTCAAGGCATTACAATGTACTTCTTGAAGTGTTAGAAAGGATGAAATAGGCAATAAGTAAAATTTCTCCATTTTATTTAAATCAGAAATTGTTCTTGAGCACCATGGCTTTTTAAATCTTAATATCATTTTTGAACAGCCAACACCATCAGGAAATTGCATTCCTCTAGTCATCATTGCTAGCTCCAGTAGGCTAGTGGTATCTTTGAACATCTTCAGGTTAGTATTGTAAGCTTCTACCTGTTCCTTGATAGGTTCTGTGATAGTACATGGTATTGTGAGAAGGTTAATGTTTAAACACGAGTAATGAGGCTGGAGCAACTGAACAAGTTGATGAGCATTTTCACAAGTAGCATCTTCTTTGATATACGATTGAAAGTTTTGTTTTGCTTCTGTCATTAAGGCTTTGCTGGTTAAAATATTGGTGGCAACATCAAGGGAACTACTGTCTAATGCATGAAAGCACTTTTGCAGACATTGAAATTTTTCTTTTAAATTATTTTTAATGATATATATGAATGGCTCATAAAAATGACTACTCACTCTTTTTTCTTTAACAACCATTTTCACCATGCCTTCAACTGAAGTGTCATCTTGTGGTATAATTCTTTCTCCTCCAATTGATTTGTATATATGCTGAGAGAGAGCAGTGCAGGCTAAATAGTTCAATCCAACATATCCTTTATTGGATGATAGTTGTACAAATGGATTGGAACAATTTTGTAGCAACGATTCAAAAATTTTGATATGTCCACCTACACTAGTTAACATTAATGCAGTCTGGCCCTTTGAGTTTTGATAATTTAGTTCTATTTTAAGTTCTATTAAAAGTAATGATAATCTGTAATATTCAGGACTACTTTCAATACTTGTAATGGAGTGTAAAAGCGACTCTTCAAATGTGAAGCTAATATCTTCCTCTCTGTCAATGATAGTTTGATTGTCAATGATCAGCTGAAATATACCAAGAAGATGCAAGAAGGGAATTTTAACCTGTGATTTCATAATGAGAGGTTGAATTGATCCTTTGAAAAATACCAAAAATTGAATACAAATTGATCCTCGTAAAAACTTCTTTATGGTAACATATTTTGCTTCCTCATTAAATAAATATTTCAATAGCTTATAAACATGGCCAATAGTTTGATCATTCCATCTTCCAGACAGCTTAAGAATTATTTTGGGATCCACTTTGGTACTTTCTCCAATAATTGCTGCTTCAATAGTTTTAACGATATCATTGAGTTGTACTGAATCAATGAATTTATCAATGCTATCACTATATTCATCAAACCTAGCCTGTAGTACAGAGTCATCAATTGGGTTGGCTTCCATTAGATCATTTATTGCATCGATATCAATAAAACTGTGAAGAGGTAGCATTCGCTCAAATATTTCATCAATTGTTACACCATCATGTGCTAAACCAGTTTCCTTATAAGCATGTTGAACCCATCGAGCAAGATCGATTGCACGATGTTCTTCACTGGAAGCATAATATGTAGCAATATCAGCCATCAGCTTTGCATATTTCTTGTGTAGATTTTTAAGTTCCATTGCTAAGCTATCACTAGAGCTAAGCTGTACTTCTTTCGGAATAAATTCTGTGACTACCTTAGTAAGAGAGAACAACACTTGGTAATGTTTAAATACTTCATTCTCCCAGTCTCTAGCTAGTGCAATGGCCTCCTCTTGAGCTGGACCTCCTGCAGTTGATAGACACTCTATAAAAAGGGAACATACCTCCATCATCTTTTTTGCATCTCCTTTGTATAACGAAACCATTGCCAAGAAATCTATTTCAATTTTGTCAAAAGTCGGTGAATGCCTAACTTCTTTATTGATCAAATTTTTGCTGTACAACTCACTGGCTACTTTTGAAAGGCAAGTTTTAGTTGTTTCCATTAATTTTGAGTAATGGCTTCTTAGGACTTGCTTCACCGTTCTGTAGACATTATTACTCAAATTTGTACCTAAAGTAAGAAGAAATAGTTGCTGTATGAACATAAATTTTTATACCTGAATGCTCATCTAAGACAATATGAGCTAAAGTAATTTCACCAGCATCCAGCAAAGCAACAATGATGTTTCTCCAAGTTACATTATTATTAAGACAACATTGAGCAACATCCCTCATGCTATCAAGAGGTTTGATATCCTCTAATTCCTCTTTCTGCTTAATAATAATATTGCTAAGGACTTCTTGTGTCATGTTAGGAAGACAACAGACAAACTGTTCCCAAGTACCAGCAGTAAACTTTGAGCTACTCAATAACTCAACCAATTCATCTTTTGTTGGCTTATCTATTATGATGTATAATAAACACTAAACTGCATAGATCAGCCTTGCCTGTAAGAGTGGGTCCAGGATTAAGTTCCACATCCCCTGATATGAAGAGGAGGATAAGAAGACAAAAAATAAACAAAACGGGCGGAGTCTTCACTTGTGAAGCAGATCTAGATCTAGTCTCGTTCCCAGCTTTACTAGCTCCAGTTCCACAGTAAATGTTACTAGTACTACTAGTACAAGCACTGGATTGTGCCCAATGGCGGTAACAGTTCCAAGATCCTACCATGATCCTACTTTAACTCTCCACTGACACAAATCAATCATTATTTTTGCAAGATAGCAATTACGAGGGTGTGGCTCATAAAAACTCGCGTGCGCCATGACGCATGTTTTTTCATGCGCTAGCGTCATGGCCGGATTTATGGTCAACTTCCGGTGTTAGGAAGGTAGAAAACAAAAAATTAAAATGGCAAAAGAATAAATTAAGAGATATAGTCATTAGTTCTAGCAGCTGATGGTGACTCATCAATGAACTGTTCTATTAAAAATGGCATTGAATCTCCTTCCTCCTCTTCATTATTATTAATCAGTTCTTGTATTGAGCTGGTCATGCTAGGAATACTGTAAGAATCATCAACTTCACTTGTCACACTATCAGTACGAGTAGGTGTAACTGGAACTGTAGCTAACTCCGGTGGTAATGATGGTAACTCATCATTTATAATAGACTGTAGTCCTCCATTGTCTAGTAGCTGCTGTGATTGAGATACTGTAGAATCAGCTACCTTTAAGTATGCATGATTGGTTGCATAGCTGGATGAAGTTGGATGTGATTTTTGCTCTGAACTCTTAAAAGAGTAAAGAGAAGGTATACCAGTATAGGAAGGAGTTGTAGGAGTCTGTCTTGTAACAACAGTGTTAGACTGTGCTGCAGTAGTGCTAGTCACATTAGCAGCATAGAAAGAAGAAGAGAGAGGAACAGTAAAGGGATTAGAACCACTGATGTTAGCTACATAATCCAGTGATTGCTTTCTGCTATCATTCCTTCCATTACTAGAGTAGCTAGTATTTTCCTCTGCAGTCTGTCTTCTCATTCCTCCATTAATGACAGGAGCTGTAGGTGCAACTGATGGTTGCTTTAAATTAATTCTTGTTGGAGATACTGGAGGGACTGCAGGTAGATAATCTGTTCCTGTTGTATTTGATCCAAATTGACTCATATTTAAGCCAAATGAAGCTCCTGGTTTTGAGCTTGATAGTGATCCCAATGGTGTAGAGAACAAAGATGGTCCTACTGGTTGACTCATCACTGATTTTGATACTGAACCCACTGATTTTAACGGCGTTAATTGTGACACAGTCGAGTATAATGATGATGAAGTGCTAGCTTGAGTTGCTGGACAAGGTAACGAAGAATTAGTAGATGGTGTGAGAGTTAAAGGAGGAAAGGAGAGAGAAGAGAATGGAGAGGGAGAAAAATTAGAGGAGAATGATGTAGTAGTAGGAGTTTTAGGAGTTTGATGCTGTAATGTCATGAAGCTACTAGTAGTAGAAAGTGATGGTATATGGGCGTTAGTTGAATCAAGAGAATTCCTCTTCATATTTAAGAGTTCTTGAACTGGAGTAAGCTGGGCAGAGGATCTTCTTTTTGTATCTTCCACTGATGATCTTCTACTAGCATTAGTTGAAGGTAGAGTTGCTGGTTTTAGTTGATTTAATCCAGTGGAGAAAGATTTAGTAGGTGAGACCGGAGGAGAGAAAGAGAATGGAGAAGTTGGAGGAGATGGAGATAAAGGAGAAATAGATGGGGGAGAAAGAAGATGAGGAGAGAGAGGAGGAGGAGAAATAGATCGAGTATTCTTTTGATAAGAGAAAGGAGGAGGAGGCCAGGTTGGTTCACTAATATACTCTGCATTGATTGCTGATATCGGAAATTTAGTTTGATCAGACATTACGTTCATTCCTGTTACATTATTAGCTTCAACTATATAATCACCAACCACAGATTGCTGCAGAGCAATCATGTCTTTCTGTGGCAAAGCTGTCAAAGAGTTCTGACTTCCATTTATAGTACTCGATAAAGTAGTAGGAGGAAAAGGGAAAAAGGTCGTCCCCATGTCTAGTCCTCCTTTATTCTGTCCTTCAATGCTTTGAGCTGATTTCGGTGTGTTAGGATCAGACTCAAACCCACTGGACCTCCTCGTCCTTGAAGGACCAGCCCCCGTGGGCAGAGGACAGCCACCGGATGATGTTTTAGTAAGAGATAGATTAGAGGGATGGCGAGGAGGATCACGAATGATTGAAGGATTTGATAAGAACACGGAATCAGTGGAACCGCCCGAAGATAATATACCAGAAGAACTGCTGCTTCTGTTGGAGAGAGAACGAGAAGCAAACGACTGCCTTGAACTTGATTTCCTTCCTCCTTTCGTTCTCCTGGACCCTTCCCTCATGCGCCTACGCCCCTGATTCAACATTTCATTTTTCCTAATGTTTCTCTCAAAACTGCCCGGAGGCTCTAAGCAGCTATCCTTGCTCTGCTTGCTCTCGTTCCCACTGCTGGTACCGCCCCCCTGACCTTCAACTGTAGCTAGTGACAATAGCGAAGAGCTATTTGATGGTATGGGCGTGTTTTCGGTTGAGCGACCAGTAGGTGGGCGTGTATGAGTAGGTGGAGCTTGTAATGGGAAACTAGGAAGGTAATCGCTAGTTTGAATGTTAATTGGAGGATGTTGCATAACATTTAAGCCTCCAATAGCTGACGGTGCATTATTATTTAAAGATAGCATTGATACAGTGGTAGGTGTGGTCATGGGTGGCTCCTCATCTTCTGGGCTAATCAACAAATCTAATTCAATGTCATCGAGTTTTGTAGAGGTGGGTGTGGTCTTGTTTAATGCAGCTGCGCCTTCTCTCGTCGTGTGAAAGTCTTGGTGATGAGTGTATCCATTATCATCCTGGAAAGAAGAAGGGAAGAGAGAGAGAGAGGAAGGAGGAGGAGGTAACATCACTGATACTGTTACTCCAGGTGGATTAGCTAAAGGTGATAACTTATGAAGCCTGTCGCCTCCAAACGACATGTTTGATTCTTCATTATTAGATGCTAAATGAGTGATTGTTGATTTCTTTTGTTTCTGAGCTCCTACAAAAAGAGGCGGAGGCGGCCGTTGATCGTTAGGCCTCTGTTCCTCCTTGTCCCCTGGCTCTAACTCAGTGTGGTCTCCGCCCTCTTCTATGTCCCGTAGGTATTGTCGGCTCTGAGTCTGACACTGTTCAAGGTATTGCTCCATTATTTCTTCATCGTAAGGTTTGTTAGGTATAAGGCTTTGTACGATTGTCTTCTCACTGGTGACTGATTCTTCTTCATCATCGAGAAGCTTGACAGTCTGTTCCTCGTGTTCATGCACCTGTAAATGAATGAAATTAAGTTGTGAAGTGTTTGACTATGTTTTTACAAAAATACACAAGTACATACATGTACATGTATAAATGTTTTTATGCTGTGTAGAAAGTTTGAGCTCATTTTGATCAAAATTGCATCTTTTACAATTTTTTTAAAGTTGCTCCAAAATTGGGCTAAAGTCCAATGAAGTGTTTGACTAAATTTAATACACAAGTACATGTACTTATGTTGTGTAGAAAGTTTGAGCTGATTCAGTTGCTCCCTTGCATACTGTCTCCATTGATTATTTCTTACTTGTGTTATCAGTCGTTGTTGCTGCTGCTCCCTTTTCCTTTTTTGCTTTCTATAGTAACAGTAACAGCAAGTGAAGCAGGTAATGAACACTGCTAATAAAATGCATCCTCCAACTACTCCTCCTATTATGATGTAGGTTTTATTTTTATCATCAATACCAGCAGAACTTGAGGAAACTCCAACAGTTGGAGAAGGGCTGGGGGATGGAGAGGAGGAAGACCCTGCAATTAAGAAAAAAAATAATAATAAAATCAGCCAAAATTTCAAGCACTAATAATACACTCTAATAATACTACTACTACTACAACTAATAATAATAACAATAATAAATAAATACTGTATATTACCTGCTCTATTAAATACATTCACATCATACACATAGCTCTCAGTACACGGCAAGTTAGCTCCACAGAAAGAAGCCCTGATGCAATAATGATCATGACCACTATCCCCAACATCAATCATATGAAATTCATCCCTCAGTGATATATTGAGACTTCCTTTGTACTCCCAGTAATTTGGATCAGATGTTTTTTGACTGCATTCCTCAGGAATCCATTGTATCTTTACATAATAGTACAGCCTACGAGAAGAAAGACACTCCATAGTATCAGTTAGCTCCCAATTCATTCGAATAAAACTGGAGTTCATTATCGTAAAATTCACATTATCCTGCACAAAACCATAATTATCTAGAAAAGACATGAATAAAAATAAAAGATTTATATAAAAAAGGATTTTATTTCTACCTAAGTTGGTCCAGTTAGCTAGAGTGAGTGTATTGCTCCATTTGCTCTTTCCTGCATCATTTGAGTATGATATACTAACGCGGCATTGATCCCAGCAGTAAGTATTGTTGATGCTGATACTAACGCTTGATCTATTAACGATATCAGTGATGGCATCAGTGATGACTTGATAGCTGATTGATCCACTGCAGTTCAGTCTCACTGTAACATTGCTAACACCACATGTTGCATGGAGCTATAGAGGAAAGAGAAAAATACAATATTAAATTTGTAATAATAATGATATTGTAATATTAGGTAAATTTTAGCATCGTTTTTGTAATTATACATGTACATGTAAATAATAATAAATTAATAGTAATAATGATACCTCAAAATTAGCAGTGAAGTTATTCCCATTCCTATTGTTCCAGGTTACATTAGTGAGTACTGGAGCTGCTATAGGAGGGAGTGCTGGAGTGCTAAAGCTCATTTTAGCCGTCGTTAGCTTATCAATCGGTTCCTCCATGAAATACCAAAGGGTGACCCACCAAGAGCAATGAAGCAAGCAACCAAACTGATAAATGTTACTCTGTATGAATAAGAAATGAAAATATTATGATAATACACAGCTAATGGCATCTCTCTCTCTCTCTCTCTCTCTCTCTCTCTCTCTCTCTCTCTCTCTCTCTCTCTCTCTCTCCCTCTCTCTCTCTCTCTCCCTCCCTCTCTCCCTCTTTCTTTCTTACTGTAGCTTCATTATGATGCATGTGAGTGACAGGTATGTTCATATTCATTCCAATACAAGAATAGTTCACTTGATATGTGTAATAGATATTCATCAACCAGCTTGCGTTATAAGGCCCATAGTAGCTGCTATAAGACTCAGAAATGGAATCAAAGCTAAACGTCACGTCAAATTTATTATCAGCTTCATTGGTTGTCATAGATACAGACATATTGCTGAGGACTAATGCAGTAGGGTGACCCAAATCATGATCTAGAAAGAAAGACAGACAAAAATGAGATTAGCTGTTCTCTATTATTCTTTAACACAGCAAGAAAATTTATAACTAAAAGTCTGCAATTATAAGAAATTGAATCACACATAAAAAGTTTTTTTGACAAAATTTTCATGCTACATGTATATACATTATATCTGATGCTTGCACTCTACATAAAATTCCTCTCTCTATCTCTCTCTCTCTCTCTTCTAACTCTTACTGGGTATTCCACATGATTGAGCCGGTACATTCCCGTCCAAGTCACTATACACATAATCACTAAACACCTCCTCCTCCTCTTCTTCTCCCGGCCTCATTACTACGGCAGACACAAAGAACCTTCTCGTCCCAGTAAACATCAAAGTATCGCAAAAAGTATCATACAGTATACAAGTGGAGCTAGTCCTTAGTGTATACAAGGCATGCTGACTGGAATGAGGGCAGGAACCATCTTTGAAGTTATGTAGCATCAATAGGTTGTACTCAAGTTGGTAGCTGTTGTCTCCTACTAACAAGTGATTGGGAGGATCCCAACTGATTGTGTAGGTGTCGTTATGTGTGAAGCTACCGAGTTCAGAGAGCTGGGAGACACTGATAGGACCAGGTGGATTGGGTTTATCTGAAAGAGAGAGGGGGAGAAAGAAAGAGAGGGAGAGAGAGAGAGAGAGAGAGGGAGGAGTAGCAGGTGAAACAATAGACCAGTAAAGGGTAAATACCTCAATATGTAATATAATATACTCATGATAATTAATATTCATTACATGTACATGTACATATACATGTACATGTACATATACATGTACATGTATAAGCTTGGGGCGTGTGTGTGGTACAGGTATAACCATCATGATGACACATATTACATCATGAGCACATATTTATTACAGTGAGAAAATATCTAGTATACTGAGATTCATATCTTAACACCATACATGTACATGTATATGACACCTCCAATACATGTGCATTTACATGTACATGTACATGTATGCCATACATACAAGCAACTGCATGCATTTAGCAATTGGTAAAATAATAAATAATAAACAAATAAATAGCTCATATTGTATTATTTTTAAATTTACCTGTATATTTTATTCTAACTTGACTGCTCCTCCAGTGATACTCTCCTTTCACCACACACTGGTAGCTGCTAAGAAAATGATCGAGAGAATAGTTGCTCGATAGAAAGAGGGCGGAGTCATTGAGTAACTGTGGAAACAAAGAGTTTGTCGTCACGAGCTGACCACGAAAGTACCAGAAAATGGAAAATGATTGAGAGGAATTGGAAGAAGTGCTGACTCCGCAGAAAAGTGTGATATTTGCCGGAGCAGTGATATTAATATCTTTAGAGGTATCGGGAGAAACAAAATGGCTACCGGGGTCAGAAGAGCCTTCAATACTCCATGCAATGTTAACAATGGGTCTCCCTAGAATACAAGAATATACTAACATATGCAAGAATATGCAGAAGTATACTAGAATATATTGAAGATACATGTATGCAAGAGTATAACATGCAAGAATATACTAATTATGCAAAATTATACAAGGATATACTGGAGTATACTGTTAATATGTAAAAGTATATTAGGATATACTGGACTATACTGTACATATGCAAAAATATACAAGGATATACTGGAGTATACTGCACATACCTATGACGTTCACATATGCAGTGTGGCTCATATTAATCCCTCCAGTGGTGACAGAGCATGTATAGTGAGCTGAATCATTGATATTATTAATAATGAGGACTTGGGGAATTGGTGTATGTAGTGGAGTATCATCATCATTCTTGTACCAAGAGTAGTGTATGGAACTGTTTAAACTGCTGGCATTAACAAGGCAGTATAAAGTGAGGGATTTACCAGCTGCTACTGTCTGAGACCGAGGAGTAACAACAAATACAGGATCTAAAAGAGAGAGAGAGGAGACAGGGAGAGAGAGGGAGAGAGGGAGAGAGAGAGAGAGAGAGAGAGAGAGAGAGGGAGAGAGAGAGAGGGAGAGAGGGAGAGAGAGGGAGAGAGAGAGAGGGAGAGAGAGAGAGGTGATAAAAGGGAGTGACAGGTTAAAGGTGAAACAATACTAGCAATGCATGGTCTGTCACTTCATGAATGACATTAGTCTCTCATACCAAACCCTCCCTCCCTCCTCTCTCAGACTATGAATCCTAATAGTCACAAGTAATACGACACCATTGATGTGTATGGACTACACAAAGCACTCAAAGTCTTAAATACACTCATACCAGAAACATTGGGATATGACAATGATAACAGACAAGCTGCAGAAAGCTATTGTAATGATAATAGAATTGAAATGCATGTACACATATGTATATTGAACTACCATTCTCTCATTTGTCATCATTATTAATACAAAACAAAAGCACCAAAGGGGGGAATGTCATCATGCAAAAAAATAATACTATTACATGTTGTGAATCTTAGTTTACCTGTAGCATCAGTGACTTTAAAGCTAAAGGTCCTTACGACTGAATTAACTTGACACACAACAACCTCAGTGTCTTTATCAGCTCTCACAATCTTCACATATTTGTTGCCAGGTATGTCAGTACATGTATGACACTCAAGCCATGTTGGAGTTGAAGAGGTTGGTTTAGAAGGAGTGCAGTCAAGGAAGGCTGAACCTCCACCTGGTGGCAGGTCTATTTTGACACTCGTCACGTCATTTATTTGATAGAAGGAAGAAGAGGCTGTAGTGTTGTAGATGAGATTACTAAATGTAAGAGGAACTAGAGAGAGAAGGGGAAGAGAGAGAGGGGGGAGAGAGAGGGGGAGAGAGAGAGAGAGAGAGGGAGAGAAGAGAAATAGGCAGCTAAAATAATGCAAAACCTATTACACATTCTTATGCAAAATTAGACAACAGATAAATATCATTATTAAGGTCAGATCTCCTAATAAAGAATTAACAGCCAATGTGGGAGTGCCCAGCTAACACCTCAAATCATATTCATTGCTTTAATATTCATTAGCCACTAACACAGGATACACCTGACCCCCCAAAAACAATATAAAGAATGAGACGTGTACATAATGTGCATTAGGGGATCAATGAGAATGATAGTGTATCATCATAACAAAAAACCAGCTACTAAGAATGATGCATGGTTGCATGAATGAATGTGCAGTATTAGTGTTTATAAAGCCTAAGGGAAATACCATGCAGTCTCAGTTGAAAAACTTATCTAAAAACAGACACTTATCTATACATCAGGCTATATACACAGACCAATGGGATATGGTAGTCCTTTATGATTCTATTATTCTTAGCATGGATAAAGTTTGCATGGAGGCACATGGTTCTGTACATGTACTACATACCATTAGAATCATCTATGAAGGTTACAATCTGTGGCAAACTCCTAATGGTGTAGTTTCCATCGAAAAGTTTGCAATAATAAGATCCATTGGTGGAGACTGAGAGAGTAGAGTTACCACTACTCAATTGAACTTCATCTCGAAACCAAGACAGAGTGGGACAGCTCCCATCATACTTATAGCACACAGGAGTTGGAGAAACTGAGCAGTTAAGATTCAAGCTCTCCCCTGCATAGCTTGTATGATAGACAGGCTCAGTAAGGAATGAGAGAGACCGAGGCTGAGTTACATAGAGGTTGCTTGGGGTACTGCTCTTTAGGCAGTTTGAAAGATTCTCGAATCTTGTGTCTTCGGTCTTGGTCCATTTGAGAGGGACTCCACTACACGTGGTGATTGCTATAAAATAGTATAAAAAAGAATAAATAAAGGTTATGCAAATAAAGAAGTATTATATACATGTACACATATGATTATAAGTTAAGGGGGAAAGCTCAGTATTGCATTAAAAATCAACAAATGTGCAAATAAAGTTTACTCAACAAAGCATGCAACTATACAATAGATGCAAGCTGCATGTTATACTTCAGTATAAGCCGCATTCATAGTGTAGATCAGTCAATGGAATATCAATATGAAAACGCAAGTGAAGCCCACACTATAACACAATAAGAGACAAAAAGGAGAAGCTCTGTAATAGAAATCCCCTGCCCTAACCCGCATAGTTATGATATGCTCCCAAGACACTCCTGCTTTCTCCAAGCTTAAACTAACTTACTAATGGCTTTAGGCTTTAATGTACTTTTACTGTATGCATGAGACTTACAATCCGTATAATAAGCCCTCTGACACGTTTGTGGACAGGTTCCATGACTGTAGCATGAAGAGAAGGCAGAGGAAAGAAGTAGATACCACAGCAGGTGTTTCATGAATTGTAGTCTTCCTTCACGAGTCAGTTTGCAGAGTTGTGGCTTCATCTCAGTCATGCATTACAAATTGCATTCGCTCCTTCTCCTACACGGCCTAATCTACTCGCTCAATCTTCTTTTCTGCCGCTTGAGCTTCAAAACCTTGATATAACAAGGGTACTAAAGATAGTCTTCCTTTTCTCTCTCCTTTTTTGCTGGTTTTATTTTGACTAGCGCGAGGTCGTGTAGGCGTGGCTCATTAATAATCAATTTTCACGTATATGAAGGTGTTAAAATTGCAGGACAACAAATGTACAAATACATGATGTAGATGGAAAAGAGAGAGTGGAATTCATTAAGGAAGATGTCATTAACTGGATGCAGCCATTATTTCATCTACTTCATCCCAGTCTACAGAAGAAGACGAAGAATCACCTCTCTTGTTTTTAAAAGTTGCCTAAAACAAATGAAAACACCATATAAAATATATGTGAAGCAAACTCCTGAGCTAAAAGTTCATGTACATTTATGCATATTCTTCTTCCTACCAGTATTTCTGCCATTTTATCTTGTTCTCTTGGTGTTAGTCCCTCCACACTAGCTATCCTCCTCTTGCTATACCCTCCTCCCTCAGTCCTTACTGGTGATTGCTGGACACTTCTTGATGTCCTTGCACCAAACCCTCTTCTATTCTCCTTCTCTCTCTTCTCTTTGATACTAGTAGTAGTACTAGTGATGGTCTTTTTCTTTTTCTTGTTGCTTGTTTCTGGTTCAGTTGGTAGTTGATGTTTAAGTGAGTTTGAGAGAAGAGAGCTTGATTGTAGCATGTCCTCCATGAGACTGTGAGCTTCTTTTAGTCGCGAGTGACGATTAATCTCCTCTTGTTCTCTAAAGAGAAGAAAGAAAAAAGAAAGAAGAAAGCAGAAAGAAAGAGAGAGAAGATAACATCATGAACATTAACTTAAATACAAATATTTTTACACTTTACTTAGGCATGTACATACATGTACATGGTCTTGACAAGTTGAAGTGACAATCAGTTATACATTGTACATGTACATGTACACCAATGTTAGATGCATATGAAGGTGTACATACATGTACATGTACAATGTTAATTATGGCAATTTATCAAAGCTGTCTATAGTAACAGCTATAACTTCAAACACAAAATATATATTTCTATACATGCACATGCAACACATGAATTTTCAGCGCAAAGTGTGTACATGCAAGTACATGTACATGTACTTTACCTTTTCTGATGTAGAGGTTTCTTAGGTGTGGAGGAAGAAGACTAAAGAGAGAAAGAGAGAGGGGGGGAATTTAGTGAGTGATAAAAGTTACTCACAGCCATCATCATTATTAAATAAATATGCTATCATTCATTAATCAGGCTCCACACCACACAGTTATTATAGTCAATCACACATAGCATAGTTGTAATAGTGATCTAGGTACATGTATACACCTTTTGGTTACAGTTCCCTTTTCCTCTCTCTCTCTCTCTCCCCTTCTATTTATACTTTGGTTTTAAAAGGTCGCTTCTCTTTCCTTCTCAGTTCTTCACGCTGGTTCTTGTACTCGGTATTTCGTTCGTAAAACTTCTTCGACATCCATCTTCTTAGATTGCTTCTCTTCTCATTAGAATCACCATCAAGAGACACTCCATCATTAGTGATGTCAGTGTTAGGAGTAGTACTTCTAAAAGTGTGCAATTGACTAGTAAAAGAAGTAATAGAAGTAACAAGTAAATCCACGACAGAAATGTAATATTTTTTATTACTAAATGTTATTTGTTTAAAATGCCTAGAGTGAAAATAATAATTTTACAATAACTAGATATTTTGTTTTTAAATGTAGAATTACTTTATCTGTAAAAGATAAGAGAACATTTATTATCATCATCATTATTATTATACTACTGCAATAATACATGTACATATTACATGTACTATTGAACGCTGCATCATATTGTTATTGGAGATTAAAGAGGAGTAGATCCTCAAGTGAAAAACAGTTTACATCTTGCCAGTAGTCTGCCTCTACATAGCAATCACTTCATCAGTAACGCTACACATGTACATGTACATATACCAGTGAACTTTCAACATGACAGTACATTTTGGATTTTAATATTATAATACTCAGCTAATCATATACAGTCAAACTTGTCTATTTGGGACCCAATAATAATGTCCTGATTATAAGTGTTCTTATTTCAGAGGTTCACCAATACACATTTACATGTATATTGTAATAATTGAACTTTCAACATGACGGAACATTTTGTATTTTAATATTCAACCAATCCTCTACATCTACAGTCAATCTGTCTACTTGGTACCCAATAATACACTAGCTCCTGATTATGAACCTGTCCTTATTTCAGAGGTTCATTAATACACATTACTATTGTATTGGGACTGATACTACCTGTCCTCATTATAGAGGCCTCCTTATTTTAGAGTGTCCACAATAGCAGGTTATACTGTATCAATCTACTACACATGTACTACACTTATTCAAGAGCTAGATGGTATGTGTGTGCGTTTTTAGCTATGGTGGTTGATACCTACATGTACTTGTCATTATTAAGAATCTTAATTTCCTACCCATGGTTGCATGTTTGTAACTGGCACAAACAATAAGTTCTTATCTCCCTCTCTCTAGTACTCAAAAGCAACAGTGCACATGTACTAAAGTGTGTGTACATGTAAATGTATTTCTACTAGAGAGTATTTTATTGTGAATCATGAGTTTCTCTTTAATGAGGAGTGTTATGGTGTAGAGGGCAATGTGTGGAAAAGAAAGAGAAAGTGTATTGCAAACCTAAAGTATTAAAACCACATGCAAAATTTATGCATCTTATACATGTACAATGTACATGTATATTGATTCCACTAAAATAGTAAGTACATGTACATGTAGAAAGAGGTAGAGAGGGAGAGAGAGAGAGAGAGAAAGAGAGAAAGAGAGAAAGAGAGAGAGAGAGAGAGAGAGACAGAGAGACAGAGACAGAGAGACAGAGACAGAGACAGAGAGAGACAGACAGAGAAGGATCACCTCCTAGGTGTATCTGTTCCTTTCTTATAGTTTGGAGTAGGAGGTAGAGACCTCTCTATAGATCCAATATCGTAACGAGGAGTTGCAAAAGGTGATGGAAAAGGTTGACCATATTTAGAAGGAGTGAGAGCCTCTTGTCCACCAGTGGGAGTGAGTCTATCAATAGTGCTTAATATCTAGAGAAGGAAAGAGTTGTGTGCAATATACATGTAGCTAGAAATGTCTGTGGCCTAAAATTTTTTGCAAATATATAACCAGTAAAATTTTTACAGATTTTATTTTTGCTAATGCACCTACATGTAAATTGGCCTGAGAAAAAATTTAAGGATTAAATTTTATATTTTCTGCAAAACAAATGGGCCACAAAAATTTCTAGCTGTGTACATTGCATGCTGTAATTATCAAAGAAGTTCTTGTCTTACTCTTCTTGATGTCATGAAATCATCTTTAATGTCTTCAGCGTTAGCTTCCAGTAAGGACAACTGCTTCTCTAGCAGTTCAAACTGCTTCATGACGTCATCAGGTCGGTTGCCATAGTGATGGCGAGGAATAGGCGGAGTCCTAGTGACCCGATCCGTTACCATAAAAACCTCTTCCTCCACATCCTCCTCCTCCTCAATATCAATGACGTCAGTGTATAGTCTCTGCCCATCATTAGGTAGGTGTGATTTATCATTAATATCAACTTGTACGGCAACTGATGTCTTTAGTGATGGTACCCGTTTAGTTGGAGGAGGTGAGAGAGAGGGGGAACGGTGTGAGGGTGAACGAGGAGGAGAAGGAGAACGAGGGGAAGGGGGTCGTGGGGGTGTTCCTGAACAAGGGGAAGGGGAACGAGGAGGTGTACCTGAACAAGGAGAAGTAGGTGAGTGGTGTGATGGTGAATGAGTGTGTGATGATACTAATAATTTTTCCTCCTTCTCCTCTTCTTCACTATAGCTGCTGGTACTAATGTTAACGTGTTTTATTGCACTAAGAGTTAATTGATTTTTAGTGAGACGGGTATCTTGTGGGCGGGGCTTGTTGCTAGGTAAAGTTTGAGGAGAAATTTCTTTAGGTAGTGCTAATTGTTCGTTATTAGGTGATGATGGGCGTGGCTTGTTGCTAAGAGATGAGTCTGGACTGGACAAAATTTCGTCGGATGATGACGTAATCCTAATGGGCATGGCTTTAGTAGCCGTGGTAACCGTATGATCAGGAGATTTAAATCTTATTTGTCTTTTTTGTCGACTAGTGGGCGTGACTCTACTTCGGCTCTTACGTACATGTACATGTTGCATGTTTGGGACGTCCGAGGGTAAAGTAAGTAATTTGAAACCGTTAGCTCTCATTTTTGATAGAGGATCTTCTAATTTTAAAAGGGGCGGGGCCACAGCTGAAGGTGGGAGGAGTTTAGGAACAAACGGTCTCGTTGGAATATTAGGAAGAACAAGCTCCACCCACTCCTTATAATTAATAGGACGTGGCACTTTGGCATTATTAGGTGGCTTTGACGAGGGAATACAAGTCGTTAAAAAAGTAGGCGGAGCAATTACTGATTTAATCACGGGCGGAGCCAGGAAAGGCTGATATTGAGGACTATTTTTATCACTCACTAACTTTAAAAGTGGCGAAGGCCTTTCATCAGTTTTAGGAACTCCTCCAGAAATGAATGTATTTTTCAAATTATTATTATTATTATTAATTCTTTGTTCGCTGATTTTATGAAAGAGAGCGTCTACCCCGGGATATAAATCAGATAATTGACGAGGTACTCCTCGAGAAGGATCGTTGATATTAGGAGGTAGAGATAGTAACTGATGCTGTTGTGAAGGATCAGGATTATTATCAGGTAAACTAAAAGTTTGTGGTATTTCGCCTTTTTTAAGAGTAGAAGATGATGAAAAGGTAAATCCCTCACTGGTGCTCATTCCTTCTCCCTCTCTCATCATTTGAGGCATTTCTCCAGTCAGGGAAGAAGAGAGGAGGTCAGAAAGAACCATTTGGCTACCGTCCGCCATTTTGTAATTGGTTTCCATGGAAACATTAACTTTGAGCCACACCTTCTAATTAATTAAAATAGGCGTGGGCCTTAAGATTAATTAAGACAGTAAAGGCGTGTTCTGCAAAAACTTTTCAGGGACTTTCTCTCTCTTTCTGTTTGTCACAAAGTTTCTAAAAGAAGCATGTCCATTGTAAGTAATAAGAATTACTGCATCTACAATGTACATCAGCTAACTGACCATTATATCTGGATATATTGACTCATTTGTTTATACAGAGGAATATTATGTCTTTTTCATCATAATATGTAATCAATTTTGTAAGAAATGCAAAATTTGAGGCATAAAGTAAAGGATATTAGCAGTACTTGGTAGTCTTTAAGCAGCATTTGCCTGCAGTTAATTATAATTAATCTAATTACTCATTTAGAAACTAATTGGCTGTTAATTAAGTTATTAATAGTTATTAAGTTTAAAGTAATTAAGTAATGGTTATTATGTAATAATTAATACTATGACATCATTCCTTTTGGAAACATGTACTCAAATAATTAAAATGTTCCATGTACTCTTTTCCGCCTATTAATCTCATTACGGTACATGTACATGTACATGTATAGCGTACATGTACATGTATAGTGTACATGTAATTAATATAATATGACGTGTATAATATTACTCTCTTGTCCTTATGTAAAAGAATTTGGATTATGCGACACTTTATGACATAATTATTCAGTAATGATTGTACTTACTCCACGGTTGTTGTAAGAATTTATTTTGGGAGCCAGTTTAGTCATGTTTTTGAAAGTGAATCCATACTAATTGGGACATTGTTTTTGGATGTAATTTGATAGCCATGTTTTTTTTAAATCACTCCAAATTTTTATTACATTTTCTGATACATGTACATATTAATGTCCTTATGCTATGAAAAAAGTTTGAGCTGATTCCAACAAATAATTTTCGAGTTATGAGCATTTTTTTTAAATGGGCCAATTTTTGAAAAATACCCAAGGCTATAGCCCATGGTTTTTTCCAAAAAATAGCTCCGAAATCATCTCAAATTTTTATTACATTTTCTGATACATATTGATGTACTTATGCTGTGTAGCAAGTTTGAGCTGATTCCGACTTCAATTTTTCAAGTTATGGCCATTTTAAGAAAACACCAAAAATCAGAAAAATAATTTCCAAATTATGAGCATCTAAAGACACAACAACTTTAGGTTTCATACTCTAATTAATGCCCACCACTCAGTGATTTGGTTCCTGCATTTACTTGTATACAGTAACAAGCATTAAGAGACATACATTATCATAATGTTATGTACATATGTACATGTACATATACATGCATCAGATTGCAGACCTCATTATAATTAACTGAACTGTTGTCTATAAAGAATAAACAAGTATGTACACTGTATGTACATTATCTTAGCATAATGAACTCACGGTATTTTCCCTCACTCACGCTCAGTCACTTAAAAAATTTGGAATATACGCATGTAGTTTATTAATAGTTAGTATTTCCTTCATTTCAGTCATTCTTGTTGCTTTTTGTCTTAGTTCTATGTAGAGGTGTGTTGGTGTAGGAAAGCAGGAATTACTCTATTAGGGATTTATTGTTATAATGACACATTGGGGGAAAGTTGAGAAATTTTAAATGCATGTACTTGTAACTATTTTAATTAGTGTAAAATTAATTGTAGTGTCTGTCTCCTACCCTTTTCTCCCCTCTCTCTCTCTTCCTCCCTTTCTGTGCCTTGGTCTTTGTCTCCCCCCCCCCCTCTTTCTCCCTCCCTCTCTCTCTCTCAGCAAGTTAAAGATGAGGATATCAGTGATGAAGGAGAGCTGACAGTCTTTATACAACCACCTGGATCTGACCTTTACATCAAAAGAGAAAGAGTAAACAATTATTATTATTATTATTATTATTATTATTAATACTAACATTCTGTTGTGCTTTCATAATGCAGAGAATTGGAAAATGCAACTGGAAAGTCCTCCTAATGGTAACTGACAAAGCTAGACTCATAATGATTGATATTCTTTTGGCTTAGTTTTTGGTTTTA
>NW_003546851.1:50152-53421 GCF_000090795.2 Amphimedon queenslandica
TCTAATTGATCATGGCACTGACCCATCACAAGCTATTGCTAATAAATTATGGCAAAGTTATGAAGTATGCATATAAACTGTTGAATATAAAATTATTTTTTTCTTTTTGTAGTCGCTTTATGCAGCTCAAAGGTCACATTCGTGATGCTTCCTAATTAATTTAATATTTTTATTGTACATTCACTTAGTTTTTATTTTATTATTGCTGTCTTCCATTTTTGCATGCACTTCCACACTGCCACACCTTTTTGCAAAACATTATTAATTAAAGTAGGAGGAGAGTTTAAACTGGGCGTGGTTTATTGTAGTATTGTGCTGTTCTGTTTCATAGTATAAACGTTTAATGCTCGCTTGTTTCTCACAAAGTTTCTAAGAGAAGCATGTCTATTGTAAGTAAAAAGAGATACTGCATGTAATGGGTTAGAGTCAACTAATTTTTGTTTGTATATAGCACGTAGAGGATCATTATGTATACATATTGTTCCATAATTATGTAATCACTTTGGTAAGGGATACAAAAGTTAAAGGGATCACATAAAGAAGACAGCACTGTGAAAGGGGTGTGGGTAAATAAAAAACCTAAACCCTAATCCTAGCACTAATCTAAAGCTAGAAAATTGTGCCACACCTCTTCTCGTGCCGTCTTCTTCATGTGACCCAATTAAAGCAGAAAGTAAAGGATATTAGCAATACATGTATTTGGTAGTTGATTTACCTGCAATTAATTAATCCAACTCTTGATTAATCCAATTACTCAATTTAAAACAGAACTAATAACTGGCTGTTAATTAAGTAATTAGGTAATGGTTATTAAGTAATAATTAATACTATGACATCATTCCTTTTGGAAACATGTACTCAAATAATTAAAATGTTCCATGTACTCTTTCCGCCTATTAATCTCATTACGGTACATGTACATGTACATGTATAGCGTACATGTAATTAATATAATATGGCGTGTATAATATTACTCTCTTGTCCTTATGTAAAAGAATTTGGATTATGCGACACTTTATGACATAATTATTCAGTAATGATTATGCTTACTTCACTGTTGTTGTAAGAATTTATTTTGGGAGCCAGTTTAGTCATGTTTTTGAAAGTGAATCCACACTGATTGGGACACTGTTTTTGGATGTAATTTGATAGCCATGTTTTTTTTAAATCATTCCAAATTTTTATTACATTTTCTCATACATATTGATGTCCTTATGCTATGAAAAAACTTGAGCTGATTCCGACGAATAATTTTTGAGTTATGAGCATTTTTAAAAACGGCCAATTTTTGAAAAATACCCAAGGCTATAGCCAATGGTTTTTTTCCAAAAAATGGCTCCAAAATCACTCCCAACTTTTATTACATTTTCAGATACATATTGATGTCCTTATGCTGTGTAGAAAGTTTGAGGTGATTCTGACTTCAATTTTTCAAGTTATGGCCATTTTAAGAAAACGTCAAAATTCTGAAAATACCCAAGGCTATAGCCAATGGTTTTTTTTCAAAAAATGGCTCCGAAATCACCCCAAATTTTTATTACATTTTCTGATACATATTGATGTCCTTATGCTGTGTAGCAAGTTTGAGCTGATTCCGACTTCAATTTTTCGAGTTACGGCCATTTTAAGAAAACGCCAAAATCCTAAAAAATACCCAAGGCTATAGCCCATGGTTTTTTCAAAAAATGGCTCCGAAATCACCCCAAATTTTTATTACATTTTCTGATACATATTGATGTCCTTATGCTCTGCAGAAAGTTTGAGTTGATTCTGACAAATATTTTTTGAGTTACGACCATTTTAAGAAAACGTCAAAATTCTGAAAAATACTCAAGGCTATAGCCCATGTTTTTTTTCAAAAAATGGCTCCGAAATCACCCTAAATTTTTATTACATTTTCAGATACATATTGATGTCCTTATGCTGTGTAGAAAGTTTGAGGTGATTCTGACTTCAATTTTTCAAGTTATGGCCATTTTAAGAAAACGTCAAAATTCTGAAAATACCCAAGGCTATAGCCAATGGTTTTTTTCAAAAAATGGCTCCGAAATCACCCCAAATTTTTATTACATTTTCTGATACATATTGATGTCCTTATGCTGTGTAGCAAGTTTGAGCTGATTCCGACTGATAATTTCCAAGTTATAAGCATCTAAAGACACTACAACCAGGGCCACTGAGAGGGGGGGGGGCAAAAGGGGCAAATGCCCTGGGCCCCACAATTTTAAGGGCCCCAAAGAAATTTTCTAAGAACTTAATTAAACAAAATTATTACAGAAGATGGGCCCTTCTGGCCTTTTGCCAAGCAAAAAGTTATGATTTCATCAAAATCAATCTTCCTAGCTAGTTAAAATTCAATAGACAAAGTGCATGTTATCATGCGTGCAGGTAAAAATTAATTAATTTTGACCACACCCACTATGAATATAATTAAAACTGCAAATTTTTTCGGCGCGCTTCGCACACCACAATTCCCTTTCCTGGGCCCCTCCAAAGCTCTCAGCAGCCCTGACTACAACTTAAGTTTTATACTCTAATTAATGTCCACCACTCAGTGATTTGGTTCCTGCATTTACTTGTATACAGTAACAGGCATTAAGAGACATACATTATCATAATGTTATGTACATATGTACATGTACATATACATGTATTAGATTGCAGACCTCATTATAATTACCTGAACTGTTGTCTATAAAGAATAAACAAGTATGTACACTGTATGTACATTATCTTAGCATAATGAGCTCACGGTATTTTCCCTCACTCACGCTCAGTCACTTAAAAAATGTGGAATATACGCATGTAGTTTATTAATAGTTAGTATTTCCTTCATTTCAGTCATTCTTGTTGCTTTTTGTCTTAGTTCTATGTAGAGGTGTGTTGGTGTAGGAAAGCAGGAATTACTCTATAAGGGATTTATTGTTATAATG
Source organism: Amphimedon queenslandica (assembly GCF_000090795.2). NCBI lineage: Eukaryota > Metazoa > Porifera > Demospongiae > Haplosclerida > Niphatidae > Amphimedon > Amphimedon queenslandica. The sequence continues at coordinate 53,086 of NW_003546851.1, forward strand.
GCACATTGGGGGAAAGTTGAGAAATTTTAAATGCATGTACTTGTAACTATTTTAATTAGTGTAAAATTAATTGTAGTGTCTGTCTCCTACCCTTTTCTCCCCTCTCTCTCTCTTCCTCCCTTTCTGTGCCTTTGTCTTTGTCTCCCCCCCCCCCTCTTTCTCCCTCCCTCTCTCTCTCTCAGCAAGTTAAAGATGAGGATATCAGCGATGAAGGAGAGCTGACAGTCTTTATACAACCACCTGGATCTGACCTTTACATCCAAAGAGAAAGAGTAAACCATTATTATTATTATTATTATTATTATTAATACTAACATTCTGTTGTGCTTTCATAAT
>NW_003546852.1:0-1830 GCF_000090795.2 Amphimedon queenslandica
ATTATTATTATTATTATGTATTCCAATCTCTCCCTCCTCCTCCTCCTCCTCTTTTAAAATGTTAATTAATAAAAACTGTTAATGTAGCAACAATCATAAGTAATGTACACTTTATAGACTGCAAGGGAGAGAGAGAGAGATAGAGGTACAGGCAGATTAGGGAATTGATAAAGAGGAAATTGATACACTACTGGCATTCTGCAGTCAACCACTTGCCAGTTTCTTTATAATCTCTTGCTTGATACTTGATCATACTTCCTCTGGCAGAGTATGATTGGTCAGTTCTTGCTAGTTGCTCCTCCTATCATCACTCACATGGCTTCATCCAACCCAAAATAAGCAGCTGTAAATAATATCGATCTTATGAAATTGGGCCTCTTGTACAATTATACATGTACTTTATAGTTCAGCTTTCATGCTTGCAAATTCAAGTTTGACACTTAGTTTGTCTAAAAATTATTAAAAATAAACAATTATATATATCACCAGTAATAATAGACACTACACTCACTAGACACTAGAGTACATGTTGACAACTAGAGGTCATTAATCTTCATAATTTAAATTAGCAATGAAAGCTAGAATGAGTCCTTCAATATGAGCCCCAATAATTCCTCCTAGAGCAGCTCCTTTAGCTGCTCCTAGTGGTCCTCTAATAACTCCTCCAGCAACAGTACATGCACCTACGACTATAGGACCTGTAACTATTCCTACTTTAACTAGTCCATTTATAGGACCTTCAACTGGTCCACTTAAATCTTCCTTCTGAGGTGGCCTATGAGGAGGGTCATCATTAATTTCATTGGGCCAGGGAACTTCTTGTACCGGTATTCCATCCTCGATTTCATCATCCATAATCCCCATATAGAGATTTTGTCATTTTTTATGTTGGATCCATATGGATTTACGGTATCCGCCCACGCAAATATTGATGTTCATCATTCATAGCAGTCATCGCTCCCTTGTTAATAATTTTCTATTGACCTTCATCCAGACATTTGTGCTCATAATGTGCTGCATTTAAAAGCCTCAAGCCTGGGTTCCTTTTACTGCACTGCTGGAAGAGATATCTATATAGCCCTCTCTCTCTCTAGTTACCATATTTCATTCAGTTGTGTAAAGATGAAGTCTGGGAAGTAGTTAGAAAAGTAAAGAAACATTTTTATCAATTTTATTATTTATTGCTGTACTGTTGTTATTATAAAATACATTCAGTATATGTCATGTACATGTAAATGAGTGGATGAGTCCTTATTGTTCTCATTAGGCGTGTGCTGATGTGTTCATGGATGTGTCTCTTGGTTGCTCATTATTATCAAGACAAGAGAGACTCACTCCAGTCTTCTTACACTTACTCAAGGATGACTCAAGATGGGTAAGAGAGAGGGGGAGATGAAGGAAAGGAGGGAGAGGGGGAGAAGTACATGTACACGGAGTGTATTCATTTGTAAAATATTGAGTAGTGACATGTGTACAATCATGATAAGAGGAGACAAACTCCAGTGTACATGTAAAAGTGGAAGGAAGAGGTTCAATTTTATTTGAAAGTAGTCAAGTGGGTTTTGTGTCCATTCTTGACCATCTTATGTACTTTGAAATGCCATACATGTACTGTAGCACTATTATGCATGTATTGTATTATGCACTGTATTTTGTACCGTAAATCTTCTAAAAATTCGACAAATTAAATTGACCTTAAAATCAGTAATATTGAAAAATTAGAGGTTAAAAATGTTCTTTTACTTTTAAATAATTTTTATTGACTAAATTAGAGGGAGGGTCATTCCAAAGTCTCAACTGCTTGGTAAGGTAGACTGAACCAAGTGGTCA